>NC_068367.1:45074367-45125833 GCF_020536995.1 Dreissena polymorpha
TTTTGCATAATAAACGCAAACTTTTGTAACGTATCAAGTATTAACAGTTTGTTGCTGTTGATCTATAAGATTCTTCGTCACTCTGGCCCTGTACCTGACGGCCGGTGTCGCCTACATGAGGATCCGCAAACAGGCCTCCGGAAGTGACATGATCCCCAACAAGGAATTCTGGGTAGTCTTACCCTCGCATGTTGTTGTAAGTGGCTGTTGTTAGCATGAATTGTTGTTATTTTCTTGTACCAAATTAGTCTCGAAGAATAGCGTAATTACATGATGAACAATCAAGCAAATGTAATTTTACGTCACGTGCGCTATTATGAAACGGTATTTAATTAAGAATTACATCCTTCTTTATGACTGTGTCATGATTCTTGATGATACTTTCAATTTGTATGAAGACGCATTTTCATTCTTGATGACACTTATATCGTGCCTTATGACGAATCTCTTTTTACATTCGGCTTAGTGGTGCTATTCATGTGAACATGTGCCATGCAACATTCATGATCGTAAATTGCATGCTGGGTATGTGTATGTTGGTTGGTGCAGAGAGACTTATGCAAAAGGAGCAGTGCATAATGTAATCAAACATTGATCCATTGAATAAATTAGCGCGATGGAAAGATGTAAGTTTCATCCAAGCACAAAGCAACATACAATACAATGAGGTCAATTGACAGTCGTTCCGAAATGCTACGGACGACTACTGAAAGTTAAGACGTATAACGGATATGTTATGTTATGGCAGAAGTTGCGCCTCTTTAGACAGAATTAGTTGGTCCTAAGATAAAGTGGATTGATTATCTCCTTAAGAAGGGAAACATTTCAGCACTATCATCTGGGTATGTATTTTGTAACTTGCTATGTTAAGTGTATAATTTTACTTGTAGATTAACCTATCATTATTTGTTTTCATTTACATCTATCTTCATATCTATTATAAGTGTTTTCCCTTCCGAAGGCGGATTATATTGTTTTGGCGTTGTTCATCCATCCGCCGTTCGCCACTCTGTCCGTGTTTGTCGGTAGCTGTTTCTCACTAACTGTTATAGGACATAATGAAACTTTAAAAAAAGTGTATTATCGTCCCTGCGAGTCGGCCGTGATACGACTGTGAGTTCGCACGTGAGCCTGGTCGCGGCCGCCGTGCTCGTTCCGCCGAGGGAACGCATGGCATGCCGCCCTGCCGACCGACTCACCCACCCATTTGTTAAAAGATCGCGCCGAACTGACAAGACACGTTAAGGCTCTCCGTATCGAAGGTACGGAAGCCGTGTCCGATTGAACGTCTCAGGACCGACTAGTTCTAGCCCCGTTCGCATCGCCGAGGGCAAGCCTGTGGTTTCTTCCCGCTGGTTGCGTGTGTATAAGGAGATACCACTGCGAGCCGCTTTGGCGGCCGAGTATCTTGGCTTTGCCAAGTGGTTCCTCAGGCTTGTCGCCTTTTTTGTCAGGGCTCTAGCCTGGCTCGCGCTGTACAAGCGCCCGAGTTTCCTGAACACCGGCCCGCGACAATCAGCTACTGCCCGGGAGACTAACCACGTCCCGAAAGATTTTTTCATGTTCATTATCGCTCTCTCTCTCTCTCTCTCTCTCTCTCTCTCTCTCTCTCTCTCTCTCTCTCTCTCTCTCTCTCTCTCTCTCTCTCTCTCTCTCTCTCTCTCTCTCTCTCTCTCTCTCTCTCTCTCTCTCTCTCTCTCTCCCTCTCTCTCTCTCTCTCTCTCTCTCTACTGCGATTTCCGTGTATTGGCAAGGGCGACAGTCTCTATAAGCGGGTAGAAAAGCGCTTGGGGCGGTAACGCTGCAGACGAAAGCATATATATAGGAATGCTTTCGTCTGCAGCGTTACCGCCCAAACGCTTTTCTACCCGCTTATCGAGACTGTCGCCATTGCCAATACACGGAAATCGCAGTCAACGATAGATTCTCTGCCAAGAGTAGGCCTTTGGAAGCCACCGCTTAGACGAGGCCCTCCTGTCGCATGCGCTTGCCTGGCCCGACGTGTTCGGCTGGGCGTCTTCGGTCCTGGGCCGAGACAAACGGTCCCGATTGGTCCCGAGCAAGACAGCCTGGCAATTAGGCCTCGCTAGCTCGGTAGCCCGACTAGGCCGCGAGACCACGCCCATTTATGCGAGTTCCGGCTACAGCCGCCGTTCACCCGCGCTCAGCAAGAATAAGCCAAGCGTTCAGGCCTCGCGAGCTCGGTAGCCCGGCCCGCGCGACGAGGCCCGCGAGACCACCGATACTTGACCTGTTTTAATAACATTTTTGTATTTATTTTGTTCCAAATTGATCGAAAAGTATGGTCTATGCTTTTTTTTTAATAGTAGAAGAATAAAATTCTCAACGTGGGTTACAATAGTAGTAATAGACATGAGTACTTGTATCTTGCAGGTTTCACAATATACCACAAAGATTGTATAGACATAAAATGATAAATATGTGTTTATTTCCGTTGATATTATAGCCTGGTAAACAGACAGGAGAAATCTGAAAATTACTCGCACAGGTGTGTGGCAATGGGTGATGGGCTACTTATAAATACATGTATGTTATAAATATGCCGTCGATATACAATTTAAATCGGTAGATTACCTATACTGTAATTATTTGGACCAGGGATGGACCACACTTCCAACACATGAGCTCCGGTTTATCCTAAATAAAATACATATAATTTTTCTGAAGTATCAACTCGAACTTACCAATGTCAAAAACATTAACGGCAGTCAATTGATTGCGTACCCAGTAAGTCTAGTGGTCTTAATGGCAAAGTAAACTTATTTATTAATAAAGATTATAAGGCAGGGAACTTCAGTTTTCAGTATAGCAGTCAAAATGGTTTGGTTGTGTTTTCTTTTTCCGAAAAGAAATGTATTCAACATACGGAAAATTGACGTGTGCCACCTACTGTCATAGTTTGGTAACTTGCATTCGGCTTAGTTGCATTTAGCTAACTGCATGTTCCTTTAAACTGCCGTTGTTAATGAATCTTGGTGGAAAAAACGAAAATGAATGATTTCAGAGTACAGTTTCATCACGTTTGTTAAATTTTAAAGTACACATTTATGACAGTGAAATTATATGTTATCTGAGCATGAATGAGGAATAATGAACACACACAAATTGGTTAGTCACCAAGCATGTTGCAGCAATCATCAAGAAAAAACAAATAGTCAACAAGCATGTTGGATTTGCCATGAAGCATATTAGAATAAACATCCGTCATAATGTAAACAGGGTGCAGAATTATTGTAGTTTTCAGGGGTTTACACACGGGCTGGACAGAATGTAAACACACCGTTAAGAACGTTATTTTTGCCAATATCTCAAGTTATTGAAATTCATTAGCAAAAATCTTTAGTGCATAAAAGACAGTTTTTCTTACAATTTGTGCCAATATCTTAAGGCATTAGAGTAAATCCTTGAATACGTCTGAAATGGGTGACAAAATTTCACGTTGCGTGCGGCATACTAGTAACTGAATAAATAAATGCAGTACACATATAATTTTTTAACAAGAACACATGCTTATTAAATAAAGTAATTCTAATGTATTTCACATTGTCATCTGTCTTTAATGCACTAGTTGAAATTCTTAAGAAAACCTGTTTTTTAAAAAGTATTTGAAAAAAGCACCACTTTCCGGTTCTCACGTGATCCTGCACCCTGGTAACAATTCATAATGAATGATGTAATGTTTACAAAAATATCATTCCATGCGCTATACTTGTGAAGCCTTTCTGTCGTTGGGTGGTTCTTTGAAAAGAAATGAGAGTTATTGATGGAAGTTGAAAATAAATCGAGGAATCTGGGTATTCAAGTCAGTTCTTTGTTAAATTGTATGGCATTTGGTGTTCCTGTAAAGTGTAAGCGTACATTTATGCAAACTTGCGAAATGTTCTCAAGTGTACGTATACGGATTTTCTTATGTATCATATTGCAAATTTGGTTTAATATGAATGTATATATATGTTGCAGTAGCTATAGTCTAATACATTGATGATTTCAGACTGGTGGGAAATTCGTCGTAGCAAAGATCTGCCGAAAAGAATCGAAATATGACCAAATATGAGCGAAATATAGGACCCTTTTGTGTTGGTATGAAGTTTTAATCTGGATGTCAGTTTGAAGAATTATATAATTGCATGACTACTGCAAGTGCAATAATAATTTTCAGTTTTGTAACTACTTTATGTATTTATTCTCTGTATATTTTGAAAGATTGAGTATATGATTTATTTGATTAATCTTCCGGGTGCATCCCGTTAGGTGGTCCCTTCCGTATCGTCCGTTTGTTCAGCTTGACATGCAAAATGTTAAAAATAATGTATTATTTATCTTAGTTGAAATGCAAACAACAATGGTAAAGTGACTGGACACTTCTCTGTGTTGCGTGTGCTTCTTCATATTCAGTCTTCGATTTTCTTTAGCCTTACCAGATCGCATTTTTATTAACGATGTTTGTTCATTTTAATTTTAAGTGTAAATAAAATGTGTGTAAAAGTAATGTTCTTGTGTATTTTAAATTTTAAGGTTTTATTTCGAAAACCGTCTTTGTTTAAACAGTCAGTGACTGTATGAATAATAAGGATTTAATTGGACCGCTTTCTTTCATCAACTATAGGTAAAAAATCGTCAGTTATTGTATTTAACTGAGAAAAACTTTCCGCCGCGTATGAGCATAAAACACGTAATTTTTTCATCACTTTTATTTTTCATGATGAATATTTATCAGGAATACCACTAATTAATTGTGTAACACGACTTCATACTGTTTAAGTTGTCCTGTGGAAAATATCATGTTGTCCATCAAGCTTTTGAAACTTACAAGCTAAAAAATTCAATAATAATAATAATAATAATTAATAATATACCTAAATGACTTCGCCATGACCTCGGATTAGGTCGCAATATCATTTAAGTTGTCAGTCAATAAACAGCACACGTGATGCATATAATCCATAAACAGCACTCGTGACGCATACAATTCATAAACAGCACACGTGACGCATACAATCCATAAACAGCACACGTGATGCATAACTGTTATTTCATTGGATGAGCGTAACATTTCGGATCATTTTTCGGCGTGTACTCACACACTTCGCCAGTCATGCATTCATTGATATTCGCTCATTCTTCTTCATATCGGCTGATGATATGACATCCGCAATCCAGCCGCGGGCGTTTCGGCAGCGTTTATTTTGTATTAATATTCGCTCTTTATTTCGACTTTTAAATTACTCGCTGCGAATTTTCTTTGCCGGAACTGTAATTTGTCACTCAATACGAAATTTCGCAGCAAGGAAAGTCGAGATATAAATGCGAATATTAATATGATATAAACGCTAATAATTTTATTGCCGATATTGCTGGAAAGTGAGCGGCGTTTAAACACTTAAGAAAAGTAATTAATGGTATAAAACGGTGAAAAATAACGGGGAATCACATTCCCAAATGACATATTAAAGGTGCCTTTTCACGTTTTGGTAAATTGACAAAATAAAAAAAAGTTGTTTCAGATTCGCGAATTTTTGTTTTAGTTATGATATTTGTGAGGAAATAGTAATACTGAACATTTACCATGCTCTAAAATATATATTACATGCATCTTTTGACGATTTGAAAATCTGACAATTGTAAAGCGTTGCAACGCGAAACGATTGAATACTTTGGAAACTTCTATTGTTGTCGTTATATTTTGTGAAACTACGAGGATTGCTTACATAAAGTTAAAAATACATCCAGTCATAACATGACCACGGATGGCCGAGTGGTCTAAGCGGAAGACTTTTTACTCCAGGACCCCAGGGATCAGTGGTTCGAGCCCAGTTGAGGGTTACTTTTTTTTAAATTGTATTATTTGTTGTTTACTTGAGATTTTTAGGTACATTGTTTAAATTTATCAATATAAAGCATTTTATGACAAACTTCAATACATGCCAAAATCTGTGAAAAGGCCCCTTTAAGCATGTAAGAAAGCGTTGAAGGTTTGTGTACCCTCTATATTCAGTAAAAAGTTCTTCCTGAACTCCGTCCTTGTGTGCCTTTTTAATGACTAAAGTGCACTGAATTATTTTAATGCAATTTTTACACGACATCAGTCTTAATGAAAATAACTCTTTTATCATTTCTCCATACTAAATCATTCGTAAGAGAAACATATAGAAAATGTTTGTGTTTGCAAGCGACTGGAATAATTGTATTTTGTACGTTTGGTTCGAACGTAGTTTACTAACTCGATTTTATCCAGGGCATTACCGGCTATTGCGTGTAGAGTATCTTTATTCTGAATTTATTACCATAGCAATGGGTTTTTTTTAAACCGAATTTTTGTCAAATGGTAAGTGAGCTGTACGTTCTGCGATGTTTATTTGTTTTGCAGTATTCGGCTGTAACATCT
Organism: Dreissena polymorpha; assembly: GCF_020536995.1. Lineage (NCBI taxonomy): Eukaryota > Metazoa > Mollusca > Bivalvia > Myida > Dreissenidae > Dreissena > Dreissena polymorpha. The sequence continues at coordinate 45,080,774 of NC_068367.1, forward strand.
TCATATCACAAACAAAGACAAACGCGTGTTTTAATGTTTAATGACAATATCATCAAAAATACAAATGTATAAAATTGTAAAGAAATATTTGTAAAAAAGAATTATACCGGCAAAATGGAAATTAAAAATGGTCAATCTAGTCACTTTATTCAAAGGAGACGGGAAGACAAAAAAATGACAAAAATGGTACTACGCAAACATGCTCAGGATTAAAAAATGGTATTTTAATCTTTACATTTAAACGCTTGTTCCTGAGTTTACATTTTTACATTTTAGATATATTAAAAACAAGAAAGCACACAGAACCGCACGCATACGTTATATCACAAACAATAACTCATACAAACACAATCATACTCTTATGTACGCACATTCTGATACAAACATACAATCCTACATATATCCGACACATTTATACATTTAGCACACTTCACAGTCATACATATATACACAACATACATATTTCTTTTTAAAGGTCTATTACAAATCTGTAAAGATTGGCCATGCATGTTTATCATATTATATTGTATCTGTATATATTGTACAAGTCATGGATTACACAATAAACTTGTAAACTACATATTTATAAGTATTATCACTCATTTTTTCTTTTCCGCTTTTGTCTTTTAATTTTGGTAAATTACTAGGTATCAACGAACACGATTGTGAAGATAATAAGTGCATATCCATGTATGATAATATCTTGTTAATCTCTCGGCCCTTTAGTCTATCTAATGTGAATTTAAAACGGATATTATATTAATAAATCTACATGTACTTTATTATCCTAGTATATACCCATTTTTGATTAGCCAAACGGTGATTAATATCGTAACAATTTAAATTATATAAAACGTGCGTAACCGTAAATGAATCTATACCCCTAGGATATTGGCACAGCGATGACACATGTTTGACAACTGACAAGGTTAAAAAAAATTTAGAAAAGCAATTAGTCTTGTCAATACACCTTAGAGCAAATTACTTATTGAAGTCTGACTATGCAATTCATTTAACCCTTTGCATGCTTGGAAATTTGTAGTCTGCTAAAATGTTGTCTGCTGAATTTCTAAAATTAGCATTTTCCTAGAATTTTTTCAAAGAATACTATCAGAATAGCAAACAGTTTGGATCCTGATGAGACGCCACGTTCTGTGGCGTCTCATCTGGATCCAAACTGTTTGCAAAGGCTTTTAAAATTCGGTTCCAGCGCTGAAAGGGTTAACAAACGAATATATATAGGTCTACTTATCATATAATGCATAATAAGATGAATATAAGTATAAATCCCAGTCGTAAAGCCGTCATACGCTGCAATAACTCAAAAAAGTCTAAGCATCTGTTTTCAGGCTTTTAATAAGAAAACAAAAATATGGATTTCCGATCAAATCGAAACTTAGTTATCAACAGAAGTGGCAATGCGAACTGTACAATACTGTTTCGAGATATAATGTTTTGAGATAACACAAATGCAAACCAAAGTCAATGGAGAGTGCGATGTATCATGCGATGATCGACAATATTTAAATTTTAAAGCATAACAAAAAGCAGACTGACTAATGACATCAACACGACGACAAAACCGGAAGTGACGTGACTTGCGCCGGCGACGCTGAAAAATCGTGCAGTGCTTGCTGTGAACAAAAAACGTATATGATTAAACGTATGTGTCCAAATACATGTACATTTATTAAATAAGCGAGAAGATAATATTATTTAAGGGAGTAGATAACTGTTTTGTATGTGTATAAAACAACAATTGAATACAGCTTACTACAAGTCGCCGTGGCGTTGTGAATATGGTGTCCCGCATGTGTCGCCGAGCGATCGAGAAGTCACGGATTCGATCCACATCGTGGGAGAGTTCGTGAGATCGTGATTGCTTATATTGTACAATTGCCGTGTTGAGCGTACAGTAAATGAGCGTTGAAACTAACTTTGAATGGTGTAATGATTATTGGTAATTTGAACTAACATTTAAATAACGCTAAGGAAAAGGGAGTAGATTATTTGAGAGGTATAAAATCTTATGCTATTACCTATGCCCCCGGGTCTGTTGCGCAATGCGGGCCTGGCATTTAGGCGCTTGGACCTGTGTCCCATCCAGAAAGTGTTGTAGTCCTGTACAACGGTTGCCCTGGAAAAGGAATAACACCAGAGTTGTACACTGGCTATATTGAGGTTTGAACTGTGATGTGGCAGTGTTGTGTTGGTTTTTTTTTCACGAAGAGAAGAGCACAATCAGTTGGGTCTAATGCAAATATTTAGTAATGTATTTAAACGCGTTAAACGTCCAAAATGTAGGACTAAATTATGGAGGTTTAACAGATAGAAGGAATAAACACGTCTATAATACACGTACTACAACTGTATATTAATCTATGTGTGAAAATGTTTTCTATTAGGATGTCTTTTATTGTACAATCGTATTAATGTGAATCCACATACATTTTTTGAAAGAACGCTCATATCAACACGACCCAATCCGCCTCATACCGGTACATCAAATTTTACCAGTTTAATAAACTTGATGTACGATGTACTAGTGTCCCGTTGATTGTAAAACGCCCATCGTGAACGACGTTCATCAAACGCACATCGACGTTGCTTAATAAAACTCAGTTTAGAAACGTTTGGTTATTTACTTACACAAACTCGACCGGTTGGTTGAATCCCATTGGTGGAATCCAGATGAGACTAACGACGTTTTTGATATTGTTTTCTGTGTGAGTCACCGCGGTTCCCCGCACACACTGCATACGCTGTACCATCACGTTCGAGTTGACCAAGCTGGGACCCAAGACAATATTATTAAATTACACGTGTTAATTCAGGAATATAAGCTTTGATTCTAAATCTTTCTTATTTGTTTATGTTTTCAGTACACTGACCATACGGCTGTACTTATTCAATTATTCCATTCATACACATTTGATATTATTTTAAAATTCATGTAAACCTACCTATTAATACCACCAATAGTATTTGCCGGGAATCCCGTATTTCCTGGGAACGCTCCGGTATTGCCAGGAAATGGTCCGTTATTACCGGGGAACGGGGCGTTTGGTCCACCGCCTGGAGGGAACACACCTGGGCTCCCAGGGAAGCCTGGGGGTCCGACCTGCCCCAGGGCCATGGGTACGTCCCCTCCTATGGGGTTGAAATTTCCGCCAAACTGTCCTGACATGCGCGCTCCGTTGATCTGGTTTGCGTTGTTCCGCGCTACTACTGGCTGAAGAATTGCAAAACATGTTTATGTAAGAACTTGTAACAGGCTACAGAGTTATAGAATATGATTTTGATAACTTTATTTGGACGATGGACAATTAAAGAAATAGGTGTGTGAAACAATTTTTACAGGCTGCAAAGGTACAACAAATGGTGCATGTACAGATATTTTTCAGGCTGCATTATATTAGATATATGTGAACATTACGATTTTGTTCACGGTGCAAAATTACAGAAACAGAGAGTTTTGTTTTGCAGAGGTGTAGAATAACAAAAAAATGGCGCATGTGAAGATTGTGCAGTCTTAAGAATTAAACGTAAATAAACGTAACTAGCTTTTTTTCCAGGATTCAAAATCAATAAATATGTGTATGCTATTGTTATTTTTAGGCTACTGAGAGGTAAAATAAGTAAAAATAACATAAATACTACAATATAAAATAATGCAAGGACGTTATAATAGGCACGTATAATTATTAAAAACCGTATACTAAGTATTCTTGATGTGGATATAGATTTGAAAATTAAAAAAAAAAAAAAATATTTTCAGGAATTAGGAAATTTATTAAAATAACGCCTTTTAAACAACTTACCACTTCCTTGATTACCAAATTTAGGGTTGTTTTGAAACCGTTTTTCTTATTAATCTGACGTGAAAATAGTCCAAAGAGTCATTCATAAATATATAAAATGAACATATGACTTGACGACGTACCTGTCCGTTGACGTAGCGATATTCTCCAACGTATTGAAGTACTCCTTCCGGGGTTTTGGTCCGGGCCTGCAATAGGAACCCCTTAAATTGGCCTCCGTTTGTCGCTCCTATACGGCCTCTAATGCGGACTTGAAAAAAAAACACACGCGTAAACATTCATAACGTTCACTCAGTCATATATAAGAATTTTAAGATTGTTAAGCGGTTATGTCGTCTTGTTCCCATAGGACAACCTCTTGAGCCCCACCGATGGCAAATGTTTAAATTAACTCGTTGTAAATTTATCTTACAATTTTGTGTTTGGATTAATTCGTGCAATATTTCGGCAACACGACAGAAAAATAAACGGTGTGTTTTTAGTTTGATTTCAAAACAAACAACTTTAAATGAACACAATTTAGCAATTACTTACCAAGAACGCCACAATTCTGCTGTTGTTGATTATCGCATGGAACATAGCCGTCCATGTTGGTATCGATAATGTAGGGTGTGTGGCGAGTTTGCCGAACATTGGAGCCGTGTCCCGGCTTCATTGTATCGCAAGCCATTGGATCCGCACCATATCTGTGTCCCGAGCCGGTACGAAAACTGGCTAAAATCACAAAACTGAGCGCCCAAAACACATACATTTAAAATATAATTATATTAAACTGGTCGAAAACGCGTTTACTAAATTTTGCTGTATTGAACACACGTGTTAAATATTTACGCACGCATTACAATTTTTTAATGAAAGCTCGAAACTGCGTCCGTTTGGTCAAAACGCCTGACTGTTTATGGTGGTCGATTGTGAGAGCCTGCCTAATTTAACGGAGCAACCCAAATAGTTCTAGTATGATAGATGCCTCAATCATTTCAGTCCGTGTCAAAATGCGTTACCTCTCATTCGCCAGGATTGCAAGAATGTTACATCGGGTGTTCTCGGAATTTTCCGCATATTTTCAACATTCCCCATGGTCTGACGTACTAACTTTATTCTTTGTAAATAGCCGAGTACCGGAATTTAACGGAAATGTACGAGCGATGAATAAGCATGTCGCTTGTCATGAATGAAATCTTGAATAACTGATTCACAAAATGGATATGTTAATTAATTATATGAACTGCGGCAAAAGTGACAGGCATGAGTGATTTTCTTTAAAGCGAGAAATGAATCATTTTGCAAAATCTTTGAAATTCCAGATTGATTTTCCTTGAAAGTTTTTGTTTCATTAACGCTACCAAATAAAAAAAGTAGGTATTATTTTAGTAAGTGATAAAAATCCCGAATTGTAAACTTATTAAATATTAAGAACTTTAAATAGGTTTTTATCTTTGTACACTGTTTTGAAGAAGTTGAAATGACCCACTTTATAGTATTCAGCTTCTATGTAGTAAATATGGCCGATTGCGTATTCATAATTTTTTTTATTAAATTACAAAAATTATCGCTGCCTTTTTCGTTCTTTACGCATCAATATTTATTTATGAAAAAAATAATTCATTTAAAACAATCGCACACATGCATCGAGGTGAGGCGTTATAAAAAATAGAAACAGACATTACACTGCCGTAAATTAGTAAGATGGCGTTCTTTTTTTAATCAAATCGTCTTAAGATGTCCTTGAGAGATATTGAAGAATACGAACTTAGCGTAAAAAAGATACCTTTAATCAAAAGTGTTACTGACAGAAGAAATAATCAACAGTCGTTATGGCCTTTTTCTTTTTTTATAAATAAATGGTAATAAAAACGACTTAGTCGTGTAAAAGTCAATTGTTACTTAATGATGCGATCTGCAGCTATAGCATTGTGGTCGCCTTTATTGTGTTTACTATTGTCCTTACTATGTCGATTTTAGGAATACATTAATTCCGAAGTATTATAGATCTCGCCCAAATATGTTCAAGTTTATCGAACTACTAAATAGCTCAAATAAAATAGTGCTAAGAAAACTAGCCATGTTTTGTTTAAATGCTTTAAAATGTGAGAAAATGTCTTATATATGTAGGATAAATTATATATGTTCACAAAGACAATAAGCTTAGACTAATGTTATACGTGTGGCATGTATTAAACTAAATTTTTACATTATGTGATCACCATTTATTAACCTCATAACCGTTTATGACGATGAGCTGTGTATATGCTTAAGTCGAAATAAATTATTCTGTACTGTTCTGTGTTTGGGTCTCTTAATAGGACGGTGATTTTTTATGAATTACATCGGAAGAAGAGAATCACAAACAACATGTAATTAATGACAAGAAAAAAACAATAATGAATACACTTTCGTAGGTAAAGTCATTTTTGAAATAAATGTATGTGTGCATTATATTTTATTTACATTTTGCATTTGGATTTACCTTTAAAATTATTGCGTTTTTAATATGTTGTATGACTGTTATGGATTAAAAATGTTTGTATTCAAAGCGAACAGTATAAACACATAGCTTGGATTCTGTTCGTGGTATTTTGTGTGGATAATTAAAAAAATATGTTCTATGTTATCTTGTTATGTCCATCATAGTTGGCCAATTTTATAACACGCATCTACACCCTGATCGTATGTTCTTCGACAACAAACTATAACAGAACCAGATGTTTTCGATTCTAAAAGGATACGTTATTTCTAAGCCGCTTTAAATCACAAGGACTAATTTTTTTCTCTTGATGAAATTCATTAGTTCTTTTCAATAACTTCAACTTACCATAACACAGCAATGCAAATTTAATGACATTCATAAAAATATATAGAATTACGTCAAACTCATTGATAAAAAAAAAACAAACTAATACGTCACAATTTCAATCAATACTTATAATATATTCTGACAAACAGAGCGTAAAGGTACGGTGCCATAGAGGTGACATCCACTTCTCTTGTTTTACATTGCTGTCTTCGTTTCTCGTTCCCACGACGTACTAACCCGAGATAACGACTTATTTACTCGTGGGTAAGTTATGTCGTGGGGACGACTTACTAAGTCGAGGGAACGAGATAGAAAACAAGATGAGTGCAAAACTAAATAAAAGAGCAGTGCAATGAAAAAAGAGCGGTGCAGTAAATAAAGGAGGGGTTCATTAAACAATTAACTGCACCGTTCTTTTTTTCATTTAACGGAAAATCGTGTATACTAAAACGTGTAAGCGTGAATATCAATTTAATATATTCGTGATAAATACAGTCCGGAATTAAACAGTGCTTTTGATGGCATATATATAATATGCATATATAAACAAATCGTCTTGTTGAGGAGTTCCGTATTTGTTATCCCCTGCCATAGGCGGAGGGATATTGTTTTGGCGTTGTCCGTCCGTCCGTCTTTCCATCCGTCCGTCCGTCCGGAGCCATATCTTGGAAGTGCTATGGCGGATTTCATTGAAATTTGGTATGAGTATATATATGGATAAGAGCATAATGCACGCTAAATGTCATTGTACACCATATGTTAATAACGGAGTTATGGCCCTTTGTATCTTGAAAAAAATGCTTTTTAATATAAGCGTAGAGCTTAATCTCCATTAACACATGAGCCAGAGCCATGAAACTTGCCACAGTTGTTCTCAATCATCTGGGGGGGGGGGGGTGCTTCACATTTAACACCCATAGTACTATGGTCTACGGTCAAGGTCACATATTGAGATCAAAGGTCACACATTTGATGAATTATTCATTATTTAGGCATTCATTTACTCTGCATCAAGGGATTCTATAACAACTGTCCACAATTGTTCTCCATTATCTAGCTGAGTGTCAAATATAAGATCCAGGTTGCTATGGTCATGGTCAAAGTCACACACTAAGGTCAAAATCACACAATTTGATTAAATATGTCTTATTTGGTAAGGATTTTACCATACTAAAATGGATTCTCAAAATGTCCGGATGTATTTGTTCTCAATTATTAGGCAGTGCAAGACCTGTGTTTTTGACCAAAGTCAAGGTCACACATCAAAGGTCACACATTGGTAGAAATATTTATTTTTGGGCGGGGGATATCAATTCAACGAATTTGCTTGTTGCTTATAAACTGTCCGTCGATTTCGAAGTTTATCACGTGTCTGTCCAATTTACGAACACAACATACTAAAAGATAGGTTGCATTCTTTAACAAAAGGCAGACTTTTTAACTTTTAATATTTTAACTTTGAAGTCAAAGTGTTGTCCTATGACCTGATGAGCTGAGCGAACCTAGTCGGCATATTTAAATAAATGTATACTGAATACATGCGACGTGTTTGCTTATTTATTTTTAAGGCATTTCCTATTCCTATTTCTTAACAGAATTATTATCAACAGTTGTGTGTACAATATGGAACAATACATAAACACACAAATTTATTTAAGTCATACAGTAAACAACGTAGTCGTATTGTGTAAGACGCTCTTACTGATCAACTACATTCATACTAATGACAAGAAATACTGTGAAAAATACACCGTCACAAAAACATGTATATACCGCATTATAATCGATACCTACATTTTTATTCGGCATCAGAAATATCTCATGAAAAAAAGCGAAATTCATTGACTTAATTACAGATTTTTTTATTTAAGAGAGCTAGCACAATATACTTTACGATACAATAATGTGGCAAGGTTAAATAACACGAGGAAAACAATACAAGATATGCATACGCTTTCTCGGTTCATGAATATTATGGTATATGTAGTGCATTCAGAAATACACAGCATTCGAAGCGATTAACATTTTACTGATGTATCCCCCCACCCCACCCCCAAAAAAGCAACTACTAGCTTAAATTTTATCAATAAGCTTTTGTGAATGTAAAAAAAATCTATTTTTATATAAAAAATATAACTTTATCATCGTTAGACACTAGCAATACCTACATACCAATATACATTTAACAGGTTAAACCGTTCAGAAAACTCTGGCTGCTTTATACTAAAATAGGACAACGATAGTATTTTAATCAAGTTTTTGCCTAGTTATCGCAGCATGTTATCGTCAGTTCGGTTTAAACATTTGGTATCTTTAAGATGAGTACTGATCGCTTTCATAAAAACAAAGGCTATATCGTGCTTTGATTCCAATGAAACAAAAGGTAAATCAGTTTTAATTCAGAAATACAGTATGTGTCCTCCAATAAATCATCAAACGAGGAATGTCACCTGCAGGTTTAAATACTTATTCATATGGCGAGATTATGAATGACGTGGTTCATAGTTTGACTACTTGATGAAAAACTAATTGCAGAAATCTCATGTGTCTGTGGAACAATAGTACTCGAACACATGCACACGATCTGAATCCGTGTTACCTATATTCGTTGCCTGATTTCATCTATGGCCAGTGATTTGTTTCCGAAACAAGTAATGAGACTTTGCACAGAACAGTTGTTCAAATAAAATGAAGACATGCTATGTAACTGATACAAGCCATGATTTGTTATCGCATACATATTTCCTTGACTATCACATTTAACATCGACAGTCTTCTTAAGTTCTTGGGGATTAATTTCACGGTCACGGGAATTGCCCTGTTTTATTTCGCTCGTACATGTTGCGTCGTAGGACCACGCACATATTCCTACTGCATACACCGTGTCACATTCGCCGTCTTCGATATTAAAACGGTAAATTGTTTTCTCGTCAGCAACAATAACTTTCATATTCTTTTTACATGTAGATATTCTGTTGGGTTTACATAAATACACAACAGGCCAATAGCCTTGATGTCTGCTCGATGAGAGCTTGAACTCGTCAAATACGTAACATACAGGACCAGTCGAAATGTCCAGCAGCTGAATTTCATAGGATGGTCTTGAACTCTCCCGTTCGACAAGGGCCACCAAATGACGAACATACATTGATATATTGAGAACACTGTTGCTGCAATCAATCTCGTTGTTTTGGCGAAATTCGCGGATATGTTTTAAGATTGCTATTTTTTATGACTGATCAAAGCACACTGCTACTTTAAAGGCGCCATTTCTGTATTGTTCTACAACACACATGTCTTTAACTTTTTGTTGTAATTGGATTTTGGATATTAACGATAGCTTTTGTGAATGTAATTGCAAAGTTTTGTCTTGTTGCAACAATATTACTCTACCATCAGATAAAATGTTTACTGATACAACACAAGTATTCAATTCTTCAGTGTGCTGACTTTCCAACTTAAGCAAACATATTTGACAACCAAAAACCCGCAAACTACGCAAATTTTCCTTAGGAACCATTTCGCATGTTGCCAATATTTCTTCCTCTTGTTTGGCTTCCTCTTCTGTATTCTGTTCAATGCATTCCACTACATCTTCATACAGCGATGCTTCATCACTGCTCAATTCGGATGCTTGAATGTCTTTGCTTGTAATCACTACATCTAATTGATGTAACATCGTTATCAGATTTTCTACATTTTCCGGTTGTCTGAAGTGTACTTGCTCTCCTTCATGGCGTCGCAAGTCTCGAGGCGCGGACACTTTTATGTTAAGGGCAATGCTCTGCTTTTATGTCCCATACTTGGATGTTAAAGCGTACAAATTTGTGTAATATGAAACTTTCTGTTCAAGATTTGAAGTTTTTTGCTCAGAGAGTCTTGCACGCTGAGTTTCATTTTCGACGCTTTCATTCAATGTCTTTTCTAAGATGGTCAATGTTGTGTTTTAATTTACGGATAAAATCATTTATGTCTTTCTGAACTTTATATATTTCATTTTGGGCTGCTTCTAAGATTTGCATCATTTCAGTGAAACTTGCTTTACACTTACTTTGGAGATCATTAAATTGTTCTTCCACATTTTTATATTTGGACACTTCTTCCAGCACACATGAAATATCAGAATGACCTTTGCAGAGTTCGTGGTCGTTTTGCAAACAATACCTGCAAATTAAAACATCATGAGTAGGACAGTATTGGTCTATTTCAATATCCGTGTGTTTGGTACAATCCGATAATTTCTTCATTTCTTCAAATAGTTTAACATCCATGGGAAGTTCTTCCTCTTCAAGTATTTTATGCTCACGTGATGACTTACTTCTCCGGTGATCTCGTATGCACTCGGTACACAGGTATTCCAGACAGTCCACACAGAAATACCTAGGCTCCACTGTATTGCCATCAAACAGACACGGTCCACATTTTATGAGAGACGTCCCCTCTTTAATACCCGCCATTGTTAAGTCACTTCTGAGAATAAAATATTCTAAACATTACGCGACATTAAATATATGAATGCATGCTTATACATTTAATATGTTAAAAAAGACTCGGCTTAACTATTGTGTTTTTGTAACACATGTTGCGCAATTCTATTTATAGTGAATAATCAATTGAAATTCTATACGTAGTGTTTTGTTTCAAAAAGTGCACTTTAATTATACGTTCCCTCTTCCAAAGGTGTGATTGTTCATATGATGACCTGCACCTTCAATAATATCGTGCACACCCATTGCACGGGTATTCAACACATTAAATTAAGTAATGTTTATGCTCCCGACTATCCCAATTTTACAGGCTCGTGTAGGATTGTTATCGATTCGGTAACGTCGGCCGTTAAGAAAATTTACTTCCTGAAATTGGATATTAAGTTTTGTTTATACATTTCTCTGCAAACACTTATCATTGTGTATTGTATTTAAGGCGCTTTACTGTTTCAATAATAATATATTCGTTTAGAGTTCTCTTATTAAATTCGAGTTTGAGTGAAAAATACGTAAAACATGCTAAAAACAAACACATAATTTGACAATCTTATTGCAGAGTTGTCGTTCCGTGCTCTCACATATGTAATGTAACCGTGGTGCATGAGATTGATAATTTGACAATCTTATTGCAGAGTTGTCGTTCCGTGCTCTCACATATGTAATGTAACCGTGGTGCATGAGATTGATAATTTGACAATCTTATTGCAGAGTTGTCGTTCCGTGCTCTCACATATGTAATGTAACCGTGGTGCATGAGATTGATAATTTGACAATCTTATTGCAGAGTTGTCGTTCCGTGCTCTCACATATGTAATGTAACCGTGGTGCATGAGATTGATAATTTGACAATCTTATTGCAGAGTTGTCGTTCCGTGCTCTCACATATGTAATGTAACCGTGGTGCATGAGATTGATAATCTGACAATCTTATTGCAGAGTTGTCGTTCCGTGCTCTCACATATGTAATGTAACCGTGGTGCATGAGATTGATAATTTGACAATCTTATTGCAGAGTTGTCGTTCCGTGCTCTCACATATGTAATGTAACCGTGGTGCATGAGATTGATAATTTGACAATCTTATTGCAGAGTTGTCGTTCCGTGCTCTCACATATGTAATGTAACCGTGGTGCATGAGATTGATAATTTGACAATCTTATTGCAGATTTGTCGTTCCGTGCTCTCACATATGTAATGTAACCGTGGTGCATGAGATTGATAATTTGATTGAATTGTGATCTTGAGACATTTAAGATATTAAACGTGCACTCTTACGTTTCTCGTCCATGCGCGAATTGCAACACATACTTTGTTTTTCGGTAAGATAAACTCTACACAGAAAAAAACGTATGCTTATTCCTAAACTTTACCTTTCCACTGTGAATGAACAAAAACTGCCACGTGACCACAAAAGTCGACGTCAGTAGTAATTTTATGACAACAAACAGCCGCGCAAGGTAGGTTTTTTTTCTAATATCTTTGCTGATCATCCTTTGCCTTTCAAACGACCTAGCGCAGGCAATATGGCATGCATATAGCTTTCGATCGGTATATCACGCGTTTTGTGTGTTGCTCTAGTTTTCGAGAACACTTCGGCGCAAATTTCCATTTAAGAAGCAAACGTCAGTAGTAAAATTACAAAGAGTCAGTGTTCTCGAAAATTAACGATCACAGAACTGTCTATGCTTTACCGGACGAACATATATTACATATGTCTATGCATAAACAAACACAAATATCTACCAGATATTAAATACACGTTTAAAGAGTGAAAACAAATATGGCAAACGTCAATAGTACGTTTAGAAATGGCAAACGTCAGTAGCAAAAATATGCAAACGGCAGTAGCCGAATACATGCAAGCGTTTAATTTAATGAAAAACATGTAAAACAATATAATTTATGCTAATTTAAATTTAAATTAGATATACTGTAACAAGTTAAGATTGATGTCATAAATTAATGCACGACATATATAAATTCTGCTACAACAAACATGAATTAATGTTTAAGTGATATTATTTGCATCTAACAGTTTATAGGTGTCTATCGCAACCGTTGTTTATTTTTGGTGTTTGCACTTCATATACACGTATAATCGTTAATGCATCATCAACATATTGAAAAAAATATCCCGGAAAGAGAAATAAAATGCTTTTGAATATCAACCGTACTTTCGTTTTGACAACTGACGAGAGAAATGATTCGATTTACAATGTAAATCTAAATTGAGTATTATGCAGATTCGTTCATACGACACCAATACTGAAATAACTTAAACGATTTTAAGATAATGTTTTACAAGTTTTCAAACACTATTAACTGCATCAGTAGTACTGCGTGCTACTGGATTTGGGTCAATACGGAAGTTGCTGTCTAAAAATATATTGCAAACGGAGGCGCGTTTGGCATGTTTTAGTTAATTGGAGCTCTCGTCGGAAACCTTAAACGAGATTATTTTGCTTTCCACTCGTGACAAACATCTGAAACCCACTGGAATTAAAAACTGATAAACATCATTTGTTATATTTTGTTGAAAATGAGTCAGAAGATTTAACAGAGGTCGACGTATAATGAATGATGAAATATTAACCATTGTCACACTAGAATAGTAGATATTTAGGTTTAACAGTTTGTTGCAGAAGTAGATTTTGTGTGGTAAATTTTACCACGCATTTACCGAAATATTTAAAAATCGTAATTCATTTATCAATTATGGTCGCAACATTGCAACGTGTATATTTTTAAAATGAAAATGTTTTATCTTGAGAATATATATGTATTTCGTCATTCATACATCATATTATTAGTTGAGGAAAAAAATTCACACGGACCGCGGTCGCTTTTTATTTCCTTAAAAAACAGCAACAGTACGTTAAGAATACCCCTAAAACAGCTATTATATTTTCGCATTCGATTTTTTATTTACAATACAGCGTAAGATTTTTGTAGATAGATCTTAATGCAACAAAATTTACTCTTGGGGTGAGCTCGAACAATAATAATCGGTTATTATTAATGGTTAAGTTGGTTGGTTTGTTCAGTTGGATTGTTGCGCCGTTTTCAAACAGTACTTCATTGCGTATCGTGGAGGTAAATTAAACCGATTTGCATTTTACTTATATTGTAAAAACTATCAATTGAAATGAAGTTACATAAATGCTGATTCAGATAACAGAGTTATGTTGCATGATATTATGCACTTCCTTTTACGAGAATAACGTTTACGATCATCTAAAATTACCTTTAAACCGTGCTAATTATTTGGTGACACATGACCGTTATCTATAATATTTTGTAAATTGCGTTGATGATATAAACTAGAGTTTGCGTTTATAATACGGGCTTGCGTTAAACGTTTGATATAATTACGTATGAATTAGTGTTTGCGATGTTTTGAATAATCTACAATACAGTTTCGAGGTATACCATATCACGCCGGTAATGCGGATAATTTGATAACGGATGGTACTTCGATAACAGAGAACAACAAAAGCCCCGCGGGAGGGGAAAGTTCTTCAGCTTTTTTGCATTTTTTTCTGTTCATTGGGTTTTCGGACAGTGAATATTGTTTGGCCTAATAATGGTATAGCACGTCGTCTTACGAAGAAAGAAATTCGCTGGAAAACGGTTGATTGTATGAAAAAGACAATATAATTTACATCGAAAATCAGCATGATGTGGATGATAAGTACTTATTTCTACTTAATAAAACACTTAGAGATAGCTCAAGAACGTGTTCACTCTTCGAATTATATATTAATATGTCTATAAATGTTACAAAAACTTAAATGTGTAGTATAATAAAAGTGACGTATTTAAGGAATTTTACAGAGTCGATGCCACATGTTCATGGACATTTCTTAAGCCGATCATCTCAAGGACAATGGAACTTCTTTTCCCGATTATCCGACACTTTTTAACAGATATAACAAACCATTTTTAGTGAAATACTGTTAAATAACTGTTGTAGTAAGCAGGTAATAATTAAGAATTTCTACTCTGACGTAAATTAAAAACGAATCGCCGAAAATTTGCTTCATTTTTCTTATTCCTTTCGAACATGAGCATGATTTTGTTTTTCATGGCATAATCAATGAAGACACGACATCTTGGGGATTTAAATCTTACCATTATAGCGAGTTTAAGTGTTTTTTTTTCTGATATGTATCGATTGTAACGCTTAAGCCGGTCTACTGCATATCAGAGTGTCCGATTTGTTAAAAGTTATTCGACGTGTCCGCTATCAAAGTGTCAATAACATCATGCATACCACTTATTAAAACATGCTCTATATTCGGCTATTGAATACAAAATTTCAGTGTTTCAAGCACAGTACCGGTAATTAATCTACAAGCTGAAATAGTCACCAACTAGGTAGGAATAGTAACAAAATAAATAAACGCATTTCAAGTAGAAGATAAAACTCGATTATAAGAGTGCCCAATTTGTTGAGAATCTCTATTATCCAACATGCCCTTTATTGAGAATCGAAGTGTCTACAAAATCATCCATACCTCGTCTTAAAACATGCTCTATCTCCGTTAATTATTCATGGTATACTTTCAAAATTACAGTATTTGAAGAACAGTAATTACTATACATGCTTGAATAGCAACGCTGCATTCCAATATTTCTAAGCATGTTTATTTTGTCGGAATGGGTACTGATCATCCAGTTTATGCTGTTTTCCGATGGAATGTTCTCATATTTTGGCAAAAATCTTCCATTTTTCCTTGGAATTCTTCTTCAAAATACGAAATAATATACCATTTATCAACTCCACCATCTCCCGTGTCTCAAGAACTAATATTAAGGGTATACATTTTTTTTTTTAAGGAATGTATATTTCGCGCGTGGCTTTGGTGTGTCTCTGTTATCGAAGTGCCTTCGGTTATCCAATTATCCGGATTACCAGCGTGCATATGCAGTTTTAGTTATTTTTTTAAATTGTCGCAGGCTTTTTTGTTTCTTGACAATTTAATATTTATTTATGGCAATTCTAATACACTTATTCCATCTTAGCTAGTCTATTTGTTACATGCTAATTGGCAAGTCTAGAAAATGAAACGAAGTGTAAACAAGTAATGTTTTATTCCATGACTTTATTTCGTGTTTGTTTTTTGCATTTTAAATCTATTTTTCACAAAAAAAGATAAACATAATTAACTCGACAGTAATCTTTAAAATTGCATTTGTAAATTAATATTATTTTTAACTTATCATTTGTTATTACTGATTAAGAAGTTTGAAGCCAGTTCATTGAGAAGATTTCCAGAAATTACGAGTCAATAACGCTGGTTCAAAGTTTTCAACTCCAAAGTCAAAATAATCTCGGCGCGGGATATTGCTGTCTCTTGCCTTTTTTACCTCGATGTCACATTTTTCACACAAACCCATCCAAGGCACCCTCGGGTCATAGGTGAGGTCGTGGTTGATACCGCTATGCGTGAATTTTATCGTTTTAAACAGTTAGCGGCTGTCAAACACACGACGGTTTTTGACCATGTTGTTGTATGCTCCTGATATCGGTTATTGTTGTTATTGTAAAAAGAATTTCAAGGCGTCTTATTTAGGAAACAAGACAATTAATCATGCGTGAAAATGGAAAATTCAAATTATTCAGTTCCCTTGCAATATTGGCCCTTTTCAGTTTCTTCTTCAGTAGTACATATATATAATCTATGATATTTCCATAGTAGTGGGATAACACGCATCGATTCTCTGGTCGTATGTTATTCGACGACTAACTATAATAGAAACATATTTGTTCGATTCTTAAATGATATAATTTATAAAAGCCGTTTTAAAATACGAGGACTACATTTTTCTCTTGATTCATCAGTTTTTTTCAGTAACGTCAACAAACAATAACACAGTATTACGGAATTAAAAAATAATCATTCCAATATCGTCAGATTGATTGATAAAAATCAAATATCCAATATGTAAAAATTGCACTCGATACTACTCTCGATTTCTTCTGACAAACACATCATTAAGGGGCTTATCGACTGCTAAAACGATAAAATATTGGTAAAATACACATATCGTGTAACATACGATTTCTGTACGAATTAATCAGTGTTTAAACTATGATTATTTGCAAACGGATTTCTGTCGCGTGCAACATCATGCTTACAGAATATTTCGACCAACATATAAATAATAAATTATTATTTGAAAGCGAATTTCTGGACCATCTGTGTATGAATGTAGAAAACCTTTTTCGAAATAAGCATTCAAAAATTGGATAAATATTTGTTAACTTGGTTGAAAATGTAGTGCTATGTCATGTCCCTAATAGAGCACATCGAAGATTGACATTCAACATGTAATGTGAAGCTTTATTGTAGAAAATAAATACGGAAACATTGTAGAATATACTACGTATAGTACCGCGTAAATATCAATTTAATATACACATTATACGTACATTCCGGAATTAAAGAGTTATACTTATTGAATACAAATATGATGCTTTTATGTTATATTGGTCTTGTTGAGTAGTCCAGAATATGTTGTTCATGATATCTCTGTTGAGTTCGAAGTTTATAACGCGTTCGTTTAATATAATATTGCTGGCAACCACCACATACTTAAACATAAATTATATTTTTAACATCACATGTCATTCTTTTTTTACTTTAAATATTTTAGCTAAAATCAACAGTTATGTCCTATGCCATTATGCTCTGAGCGCAACTGGCCGGTATGTTGTAATATATTTATGCTAAACCCATGCAACGTGTTTGCTTATTTATTGTATAGAAATGTTCTATTCCGGCTTTCTTCACTTTGCACATATACAAGATAAACGCAACTCCGAAAACATTATCAGTAGATATGTAATTGTTAACAACAACATAATTTTTTATATTTAAGACGACTGACCAGTCGCCTGTAAAATAAAGTACAACACACCAAGTCGATGCAAGTTACACATTCCTTAACACAAATCAGTATGTAAAACGCTCTAACTGGTGAACCTTAAAACGAATTAGATGAAATACTATTGCAAAAGCAAAGTCACTAAAATCAACACAGCATAAAATTGATACATAAATACGTGTACTGTATTAGAAATATCTCGTAAGCAAAGCAAAAATTCATTGACTGAAATAAAGAAATTTGTATTGAAGATTACGAGCAGTATATACGATAAAATAATGTGGTTAGGTTAAATGCAATTTAGAAAAAAATACGAGATGCACCTTAGCGTTTGCGGTGTATGAATATAAAGGTTAAAGTAGTGCATTCAAAATTAAAAGCAAACGAAGCTATTTAGATTTTCACGATTTCACCCCCACAAAAACAAGAAGCAACTTATAGCGTAAGTCTTATCAATTAGAATTTGTGAATTTAAATTGCAATCAATTTTTTTAAAGAAAACTTAACAATCGAAAGCAAGCATGCAAAACCTTTATATTATTACCAAAATCCATTCATTTAACAATATAAACCGTTTTGAAAACCCTCGTTTCTTTATGGTAAAAATACGATATCGCAAATATTTTAATGACGTAATTCCCTTATAATCGTATCATGTTATCAGTCCGGTGTAAACATTTGATATCTTAAATATGAGTACCTGTCGCTTGTATGTAAATTAAAAACAATAACAAAGGATTTGCTGCATATGAAAACAACAGTTAAGTTTTAAAGTTTACTTAAGCGCTCTGTGCTTTCCACAAAATAGTCAAATGAGTAATGTCAACTGCATTTTTAAGTGATAATGCATGTAACGATAGTATGAATGATGTGGTTAAAAGTCTGACTATTTGATTATAGCAAATTATTCCAGAAAGCTCATGTGTGTGGGGAAAACGTGTAATCAAAAACGTGCACACGATCTGCATTTTCGTAACCTACTATTATGCGGTTCCTGATTTCATCTATGGCCATAGATGCAACGAGTCCGCAATGCCTTATAAGCGTTTGCAAAGAACAGCTGTTTCTATACGAAATCATGTCATATAACTGATACAAGCCATTGTGTGTGATAGCATACATATTTCCCTGACTATCACATTTAACATCGTATGCATTCTGAAGTTCCGAAAAGTCGTTTTGGTTTATTTTGTAGTGCCAGTCACATTGCCCTACTGCATACACTGTGTAAAGCTCACATTCGCCATCTTTGATGTTAAAACGGTAAACTGTATTCGTATCAGCTACAATTACTCTCATGGTCGTTTTACATGTTGATATTCTCTTGGGTCTGAATATGTTCACAATAGACCCATAGGAATTGTATCTGCTCGATGAGAGCTTGAACTCGTCAAAGGCGTAACACACGTGACCCGTCCAAATATCCAGCAGCTGAATTGCATAGGATGATTTTGAACTCGTCCTTTCGACAAGGGCTACCAAATGACGGACATACATTGATATGCTTTCAACACGGTGACTGCAATTTATATGATGTTGTTCGCGAAACTCACTTACATATTCTAAGAATACTATTTTACATGACTGATCAAAGCATACAGCTATTTTAAAACCTCCTTTCCTATTTTGTTCTACAACGCACATATCTCTTCCTTTGTGTGGTAACTGGACTTCGGATGTTAATGATAGCTTTTGCGAATATAATTGTAAAGTATTTTTTTGTTGCAACAATATAATTCCACCATCAGATAAAATTTCTACTGCAACCACACAGGTCTTAACTTCTTCAGTCTTCTGATCTTCAAACTTTTAACAATCTTATTCGATCATCCATAATCTGCAAATGACGCATATTTTTGCTTGGTTCTTTTTCACATGTAGACAAGTTTTCTACCATTTGTTTTGCGTCATCTCCTATCGTTGGTTCAATAAATTCCACTGCATCCTCATACAGAGATGCTTCATCACTGCATAATTCCGAGTCTTGATTGGCCGTGCGTTTGAACACTACGTCAAATTGCTGTAACATGAGTATCACATCTTCTACCTTTGTTGGTTGTATAAATTGAATTTGCTTATCCCTTAAGGATTTCACGAAGTCATTCGTCTCGAGTTCCTTTAGTAACGTTGACACTTTGAAATTTAGGGCAATGCCCTGTCTTGATGTCCCATACTTAGACGTAATAGTGTGCAAATTTGTGTAATATGACGCTTTCTTTTCAAGATTTGACATTCTTTGCTCAGAGAGTCTTAAACGCTGAGTTTCATTTTCGACCCTTTCATTCAATGTCTTTTCTAAAATATCAATGTTATATTTTAAGATATGAAAAAAATCATTTATGTCTTTCTGTACTTTATTGATATCATTCTGAGCTTCTTCTAATGTCTGCATCATTTCAGTGGTAATTGCTTTGCATTTACTTCGAAGATCATGCATATGTTGTTCCACATTTTTACGTCTGGATACATCTTCTAGCACACATGAAATGTCAGAAAGACCTTCGCAGAGTCTATGGTCGTTTTGCAAACAATACCTGCAAATTAAAACATCATGAGTTGGACAGTATTGGTCTATTTTAATACCTGTGTGTTTTGTGCAATCCGATAATTTCGTCATTTCTTCAAATAGTTTAACATCCATGGGAAATTGTTCCTCTTCAAGTATTTTATGTTCACGTGATGACTTATTTCTCCGGTGATCTCGTATGCACTCAGTACACAGGTATTCCAGACAGTCCACACAGAAATACCTTGGCTCCACTGTTTTGCTCTCAAACAGACATGGTCCACATTTTATGAGAGCCGTCTCCTCTTTCATGCCCGCCATTGTGAAATGTAAAAGTATTCTTAACAATAACACGACATAAACTTTTCTTACAAATGCTTGCAAAATTAATTGTTTACTATCCGCGTGGTCTAGATTTGTTGTGTGTGTAACTCATGTTAAGTAACTAAGTTTGGGTATAACCTATTGTTAGCATAAGCTTAGTCTGTTTGTTTGTTTTTTCTTTATCAACTAAAATCAAATTTTTCAAGTATCGCATGCTAACGTGCATAACGAGTACACTGGTTTGAATATAAACACAGACACGATAATGATCCGCTGAGTCTCTACCAATCAGGTACAAGTAGGATTGTTATCTCTTAAGTACTGTCGCCCAGACGTTACTGAAAATTACTTCCTGAAATCGGGTATACAGAATTTGCGATAACGCTCATAGCAAATATCAATACCTTAATCTATAAAAGGTGCTGTTCTTTTTCAATAACGAAACATTTATTTTCTACAGGTCTCTTATTACATTATCAACATTGAACGAAGAATGCGTACGTATCGGTAGTAGCATATGAAACGTTTGATTGTATCGTAACCTTTATTATTTACGAGATTCAAATTAATCTTCTTGCACATTTTTTTTTTGTTTTCTTTCACCCATAGTTCAAAACATTCAAGTATTTTGTTCGTAATCTAGTATGTCCTTTTTCCCCGTGTTTATGATGCCGCATTTGATATACCGGCACTGAACATTAACCATGATCTAACAAATCCATAATATGCATCTTTTGACGATTTAAAAACATGAAAATTATAAGGCGTTACAAGCGCAAACGATTGCGTAATTTTGAGAGTTCTGCTGTTATCGTAGTTTGTGACATAACGAGGATTGCTTATATAAAGTATCAAATATCACATATATCACATTATAAGAGTACAGATGGCCGAGTGGTTTAAGTGCTTGACTTTTATTCCAAGGGTCAGTGGTTCGAGCTCAGTTTAAAATTACTTTGTTCTTTCATTAATTGAATTCTTGTTATTTTTACTGGAGCTGTTTATTTCCAATTTTTACATTCATCACTTTAAAGCATTTAAAAACAAACTTCAATACATGCCCAAATCTGTGAAAAGGTCCCTGTAAATGTAATTCTCTTTTATCTTTCTAATATAGAACATGGAGATCGACGTGAAATGATGTGAAGCTTACTAGTAGAAAATATAAATGTAAAATAGTGTATACTTAAAAAACGTATCAGCTTGAATATCAATTGAATATATTCGTGATTTATACAGTCCGGAATAAAAAAAGTGCCATTTATGGCATATATATAATATGCTTATATATACAAATCGTCTTGATAAGGGGTTCCGTATTTGTTTGCTTATGAACTGTGCGTCGATTTCGAAGTTTATCACGTGTCTGTCCAATTTACAACCACTACATACTAAAAGATGAGTTACATCTTTTTTGCAAAAGTCAGACATTTTAACTTTGACTATTTTAACGTAAAAGACTAATGGTTGTCCTGTGACCTTATGAGCTGAGCGAAACTGGTCGACATATTTTAATAAACTTATACTAAAATCATGCGACGTGTTTGCTAATTTATTTTAAGGCATTTTCAAATCCGGATTTTCTTCACAGAAACATTATACGTAAATTAATTATTGCTTACAATCGCAAGAATTTCATTCAGGACAAGTGACAAGTTTCCTTTAAAAAAAGAACAAGGCATACAACACACCAATTTATAAAACATTAAAACATTACCGGAGATCGTTTTGTAAGACGCTACTACTGGTTAACTACATTCAGGCTAATGATAAGTAATACTATTACGAATACTCAGTCACACATAAAAAACATAATGATTATTCATACATAAATAATTATTCTGAACCGGAAATGTCTCTTGAGAAATAGCAAAAAGAACATTCAATTTGACTGAAATAAAGAAATTTTTATTGACAAAAACGTGCAGTATATACGATAAAATACTGTGGTTATGTTACATATAATTAGCGAGATATACATTAGCGTTCTCTGACCATGAATATAATGGTTAAAAGTATTGCATAAAAAAATAAAAGCATACGAATATATGAACATTTTAACGAGTATTTCCACCTAAAGAGTATTTCCACCCTATCAAAAAAACAAGCAACTACAACCGTTACTTTTATCAATTAGCATCTGTGGATGTAAAATAAAAATTAATGTGTATTTAAGATCTCTTTTCAATCGTTTAAACGTTTTGAAAGCTCTCGTTTCTTTGTAGCAAATAAATCCACATCGCAAATAATTGAATCATTGATTTCCTATTCTTGCAGCATATCAATATTAATGATCGGTTCGGTTTAAACATTCATACTTTAATTTTAGAACTTGGCGCTTTTATGTATTTTTATGTTTATGTATAAAAAAACAGATATCGCGTGATTTTCTGCATTTAAAAACAAAAGTAAAATCAGTTTTCCTTCATTAAAACAATATGCGTCGTAATGTATCATCCAACGACGAACGACTTGTGCATTTTTCACTGGTTATTCATATGACGAAAGTTTGACAAATGTAGCTCATATTTTAACTTTTGATGAGAAATATATTTGCAGAAATCTCATGTGTCTGAGGGAATAATGTACTCGAATACGTGCACACGATCTGCACCCATGTAACCTACTATTATGCGGTTCCTGATTTCATCTATAGCAAAGGAAGCAACTGTTCTGCAATTTGGAATAATACTACGCACAGAACACTTGTTTGCATTAAAGTTATATAACTGATACAAGCCATAGTATGCTGAAACATTCATATTTCCCTGTCTATCGCATTTGACACATTTAACATTGTCAGTATAATTTTTTATAAAGGATTCGTCTACATCTGTTTGGTATTTCCCTTCACATTGCCCTACTGCATACGACGTGTTAGGCTCACATTCGCCGTCATTAATGTTAAAAAGGTAAATGTTCCTCACCAGCGACAATAACTTTCATTGTCGTTTTACATGTAGATATTCTGTTGGGTTTACATATTGACACATCGGGCATATAGGAAAATTGTGCCGAGGAGAGCTTGAATTCGTCAAAGACGTAACACACACAACCCGTCGGAATATCCAGCAGCTGAATTTCATATGATGATTTCGAACTCTTCCGTTCGACAAGGGCTACCAAATGATGGACATACATTGATATATTGACAACAGTGTGGCTGCAATTTATCTCATGTTTTTCGAGAAATTCGCTTACATGTTCTAAACATATTATTTTACATGACTGATAAAAACATACAGCTACTTGAAAAGCTCCGTTTCTGTTTTCTTCTACAAGACACATGTCTTTAACTTTGTGCTGCAAATTGTATTTTGATGTCAATGATAATTTTTGAGAATGTAATTGCAATGTATTTTCTCCGAGCAACAATATTGTTCTACCATCAGATAAAATGTCAACTGCTACTACACATGTCTCGAACACGCCAGTCTCTCAGTCTCGCCAGCATTAAGACTTTTCAACTTTATCAAACTTATTCGATCACAAATCACCTGCAAACTAAGCAAATTTTTGACTGGAACCATTTCGCATGTTGCCAATGTTTCTTCCTCTTGTGGAACCATTTTGCATGTTGCCAATGTTTCTACCTCGTGTTTGGCTTCCTCTTCTGTATTCGGTTCAATACATTCCACTGCATCCTCATACAGCGATGCTTCATCGCTGCTCAATTCGGATGTTTGAATGTCTTTGCGTGTGCGCACTACATCGAATTGATGTAACATGGTTATAACATCTTCTACCTGTGTCGGTTGTATAAATTGTATTTGTTTATCCTTTACGGACTTCGCGGAGCTATCTGTCTCGAGTTCCTTCAGTAAGGTTGACACTTTGAAGTCAAGGGCAATTCTCTGCTTTGATGTCCCATACTTGGGACACGCGTTATTGCGTGCAAATCTGTGTAACATGAAACTTTCTGTTGACATTTTTTGATCGGAGAGTCTTAAACGCTGAGTTTCATTTTCGACCTGTTGTGTTTTAATATATGAATAATATTATTTATGTATGTTTGCACTTTATTGATATCATTCTGGGCTTCTTCTAATGTTTTCATCATTTCAGTGTTATTTGCTTCACACTTTCTTCAAAGATCATGGATATTTTGTTCCACTTTTTTACGCCTGGATTCCTCATCTAGATCACATGACGTATTACAAAGACCTGCACATAGTTTGTGGTCCTTTTGTAAACAATACGAGCAAATTAAAACATCATGACTTGGGCAGTATTGGTCAACTTCAGCATCTGGGTGTTTGTTGAAATACGATAATTTGTTCATTTCTTTAAATAATTCAGTATTATGAGGAATTTCATCCTGTTCGAGTAGTTTATGTTCACGTAATAACTTATTTCTCCGGTGATCTCGTATGCACTCGGTACAAAGGTATTCCAGACAGTCCACACAGCAATACCTGGGCTCCACTGCGTTGCCATCATACAGACACGGTCCACATTGTATGAGAGCCGTCTCTTCTGTTATGCCCGCCATTGTTGAAAGTCACTTTCTGAAATATGATAGTATTCTAAACAATAACACCACATAAAATCTATGCACACATGCTTGTAAATGTAATATTGTATTGTGCACGAGGTCCACACATTGAATATGTGTGTAACTCATTTTAAGTAATGATGTTTATTGTGTAAAACCAATCAATATCGTATGCTTAGTCTGATCTTCTCTTAATACCACTAAAAATCACTGTCTTCAACTTTTGTATGTTCACGGGAAGACTTGCAGTTTAAATGTTTACGTGCACAAACCGTACTGGTTTAACAGTAAACACAGAAATACTTATGCTCCACTGTGTCTCTAACAATCAAGTACGGATAGGGTTGTTATCTTTTCGATTAATCGATAGTTTAATTTGTAAAAATGTGATATTCTATTTGAATAATTATACATTTACTTTCTACAGTTCTCGTATTACATATATTAATCGCGAGTGGGTGGAGTAATGCAAAACAATAATTACTTATAGTAATATTCTATATAAAGTTTGGAACAATGTCAACAATTAAAATAAAATATACTTCAGTGATACATGAAACAATTCTAATGAAATCTTTCAAAAAGAGTAAAGAATCACGTGTTTTCACCTTATAAACCACTTTCTTCTTGGGCGTTATAAGTCCTTGATTTCTTATTTTGTTCATAAATCCATTGACACCAGCTGGAGCCTACACTACTAAAGAATATAATGTTAGAGTATTATTAAATATAACACAATAGAAACACTGAAAAAAGGATACTTTTGTTTACGAAAAAAATGTAAACAACTCGAGTCAAAAAATAGTACACTTGAAAAAGTATGGTGGGCCAGAAATGACAATTTAAAAAAAACAAATATTAAAGATACAGAAATATTGAAAACATTTTTATAAAACCCCTTTAATGTTATAGCGTATGATAATAATCCGGAGAAATATTTATAATATTTTATGCACACATAAAAGATTTTATGTCATTGTACGATTTCTTAATTGTTGAACATTATATTGGTTCAAGCCTTATATTTAATTACTTGTGTATAACCTCAGGGTGGGGTCACATGGGCTCTTTTGACCAATCAAATTCAGTGTTGGCCATTGTGGCCCTTTGTATCCTTTTAGACTAACGAGGAATCCAATATGGTCGAAATTAACAATTACGCTCTTAGGCGATACTTCCAAGGATTACTTTTAATAGGATATGATGCCGTTTCATTCCGTTTATGTGAAGGATTATCTCTCGTTGTACGAAGACTTACACCAATGGTGTTATCCCGTGTGATACTAAGTTTAAAGGGCAGTTGAACGAGTACACATGCTTATCACTATCAGTGCCGTGTGCAGAAAACTTTGCGACGTATACGCAGTCTACCGTGAAAGGTTTCCAAGATGGCGGCGCCCTCAGCGTAATTAGGTGGCACACTACAGTTTTTTTAGTCTCGGCCAATCTCGTACACAAGCAGGAGCGAACCAATGTCTGGAAACTGGTCACCTCGCAAATCTGAAAATAAACCAAGCACATTTCCAGAATGGTTGAGGCTGTGCCTTCTGAAAAATCAGTAACATTCAAATCAAATGAGTTGGGGCAAAATGTTTTAGTATTGATGATTTCAAATCAAAACATAAGAATTCTGTGTGTTTCCGAGCCTTTTTAAGCCAGTTTCAACAACAAACTGCCACTTTCCTGCAGAAGCAAGGTGCCTGGAAACCATGTTTTTACATTGGTAACTTACCAAGTACTAAACAGCAATGGAGAAAATTGGGGGTCAAAGGATTAGATTTTTTGTAAAAGTTCAATGTCTGTACGCCTTTTCAAATTTCCAACAGAAATACTGACCGGAGCCAGCATTACACCTGTTTTCGAATTGCATTAATTCTACTTCCTGTATGCAGCTATAGTTAAAATACCAATGTTTTGGTAACTTACAAACATCCAAGAAAAATCACCACAACTCAAACCTGACATTCATTATTATTTAGACACTCAAAATGGTGCTTACTTGAGCAATGTTCTCTTTATTTAGAAATTTGACCGGGGCCAATTCGCATTGGTGGCTAAAAAGTGTGGTGTGCAGCCTTAAGGGCCAGCAAAGTCTTAGAACTGCAGAATATGGACTTGTTTTCTTGAAATTTGGACAAAAACCAGCAAATATAATACATTCTTGACCAAGTCTGAAGGCTTGTTTGTTATTTATAAAGCGTTTAATCCGCCCCTGTTTTCCCTATTTTTTCTATGCCATTTTCAGGGTCATTGTAGAAGTCATGGTAGTGAAAAGCTACCTCACAGAAACATATTGCAACAATTAAATGAAGTCTTAATCACATTGAGATAACAAATGGTAGTGCAGGTGACTTGGTCAGCCTTTAAATAATAACTTTATCAAAGAAGCAACACAAAAACACACAGTTTTGAGCCAATAAATACTTGGCGTTGCTTAGATTTTTACAGCTCTCACAACAAATGCACATGTTTTTGCTTAAAGTAATAAAAATATAAATAAATTGCATGCTTAGCATGATCTTGAAAGGCAAGTTAAGCATTTGTACCTTTAATCTGTTGTAAAAACACAACATTTAAGGCCCCTGTGTAGTAATCCCCTAAACAGGCCCATGCAAGGGAGATAACCCAATCACAGCATAAATAATTGGGGCTGACATATTGAGGAAATACCCCTGATATGACACTAATGATTGCCAAAAAAATGACATCTGAGATAAATATAAATCCATATTTCTTAGAAACAGAAAAAGTAAAACTTCTAGTAAGCTCAGATCATTGTTAAAAGGCATACAACAATGTGAGGCACTTGCAAGAGTCACGTCTTCACAATAACTTTTTATTTGCTTATAAATAACATCAGTTGAATTGCGCATAATGGCGAAAAGTAAGTTATGGCGCTGTTATAGATTAAACAAAGCACGCAGGACATTTTGGTATAGACCAGGAAACACATTCCGACAAACATGCCAACATTTACCTAGCCCACTGAAGATGTCGTTTTACCTTCAGTAACTGCAACGGAGTGTCTTTCCGCTGACAAGGCTGTTGACGTACTTTAGTTCTTCTCCAGGGACTATCTTGCCTTACAAGCCAATGACTAAAACCTGAAATAAACAACATTCCACACTGATTTCAATGCGTAAGCATGCACATTGTTAACATGGAAACAATGTTAACAAGATTGTTACCAGGCCATAGGTCCTTAACAGTACTAAATTCTGCCCAAACGGCCATTTTGAATCATCGTTTTGACTGGATTCTTATATTGTTTGCTATAATTTTTGACATAATATGAAAATAAAGCCCTTCTTCACCACAGAGTAGTAAGTTGTCCATCCCGGCTACATATTGAACACATTCTTCATACAGAACTGTTTGAGAATTGCAGAAACCAGTAAACATGATTCCGAATTACCTCCCTTGATTTACGAACAGTATTGGTCATACAATAGTGTTAAGGGCAAACACTCTGTTAAAAAACAAAACCTTAGGAATATATAAGTAAGCAAAAGCATGTTTCATGGGTGTTTGATCATTTTGGAAATTTGTCGTTTTACCTTAAGGTGGCACACTACAGTTTTTTTTAGTCTCGGCCAATCTCGTACACAAGCAGGAGCGAACCAATGTCTGGAAACTGGTCACCTCGCAAATCTGAAAATAAACCAAGCACATTTCCAGAATGGTTGAGGCTGTGCCTTCTGAAAAATCAGTAACATTCAAATCAAATGAGTTGGGGCAAAATGTTTTAGTATTGATGATTTCAAATCAAAACATAAGAATTCTGTGTGTTTCCGAGCCTTTTAAGCCAGTTTCAACAACAAACTGCCACTTTCCTGCAGAAGCAAGGTGCCTGGAAACCATGTTTTTACATTGGTAACTTACCAAGTACTAAACAGCAATGGAGAAAATTGGGGGTCAAAGGATTAGATTTTTTGTAAAAGTTCAATGTCTGTACGCCTTTTCAAATTTCCAACAGAAATACTGACCGGAGCCAGCATTACACCTGTTTTCGAATTGCATTAATTCTACTTCCTGTATGCAGCTATAGTTAAAATACCAATGTTTTGGTAACTTACAAACATCCAAGAAAAATCACCACAACTCAAACCTGACATTCATTATTATTTAGACACTCAAAATGGTGCTTACTTGAGCAATGTTCTCTTTATTTAGAAATTTGACCGGGGCCAATTCGCATTGGTGGCTAAAAAGTGTGGTGTGCAGCCTTAAGGGCCAGCAAAGTCTTAGAACTGCAGAATATGGACTTGTTTTCTTGAAATTTGGACAAAAACCAGCAAATATAATACATTCTTGACCAAGTCTGAAGGCTTGTTTGTTATTTATAAAGCGTTTAATCCGCCCCTGTTTTCCCTATTTTTTCTATGCCATTTTCAGGGTCATTGTAGAAGTCATGGTAGTGAAAAGCTACCTCACAGAAACATATTGCAACAATTAAATGAAGTCTTAATCACATTGAGATAACAAATGGTAGTGCAGGTGACTTGGTCAGCCTTTAAATAATAACTTTATCAAAGAAGCAACACAAAAACACACAGTTTTGAGCCAATAAATACTTGGCGTTGCTTAGATTTTTACAGCTCTCACAACAAATGCACATGTTTTTGCTTAAAGTAATAAAAATATAAATAAATTGCATGCTTAGCATGATCTTGAAAGGCAAGTTAAGCATTTGTACCTTTAATCTGTTGTAAAAACACAACATTTAAGGCCCCTGTGTAGTAATCCCCTAAACAGGCCCATGCAAGGGAGATAACCCAATCACAGCATAAATAATTGGGGCTGACATATTGAGGAAATACCCCTGATATGACACTAATGATTGCCAAAAAATGACATCTGAGATAAATATAAATCCATATTTCTTAGAAACAGAAAAAGTAAAACTTCTAGTAAGCTCAGATCATTGTTAAAAGGCATACAACAATGTGAGGCACTTGCAAGAGTCACGTCTTCACAATAACTTTTTATTTGCTTATAAATAACATCAGTTGAATTGCGCATAATGGCGAAAAGTAAGTTATGGCGCTGTTATAGATTAAACAAAGCACGCAGGACATTTTGGTATAGACCAGGAAACACATTCCGACAAACATGCCAACATTTACCTAGCCCACTGAAGATGTCGTTTTACCTTCAGTAACTGCAACGGAGTGTCTTTCCGCTGACAAGGCTGTTGACGTACTTTAGTTCTTCTCCAGGGACTATCTTGCCTTACAAGCCAATGACTAAAACCTGAAATAAACAACATTCCACACTGATTTCAATGCGTAAGCATGCACATTGTTAACATGGAAACAATGTTAACAAGATTGTTTACCAGGCCATAGGTCCTTAACAGTAACTAAATTCTGCCCAAACGGCCATTTTGAATCATCGTTTTGACTGGATTCTTATATTGTTTGCTATAATTTTTGACATAATATGAAAATAAAGCCCTTCTTCACCACAGAGTAGTAAGTTGTCCATCCCGGCTACATATTGAACACATTCTTCATACAGAACTGTTTGAGAATTGCAGAAACCAGTAAACATGATTCCGAATTACCTCCCTTGATTTACGAACAGTATTGGTCATACAATAGTGTTAAGGGCAAACACTCTGTTAAAAAACAAAACCTTAGGAATATATAAGTAAGCAAAAGCATGTTTCATGGGTGTTTGATCATTTTGGAAATTTGTCGTTTTACCTTAAGGGCCAGCAAAGTCTTAGAACTGCAGAATATGGACTTGTTTTCTTGAAATTTGGACAAAAACCAGCAAATATAATACATTCTTGACCAAGTCTGAAGGCTTGTTTGTTATTTATAAAGCGTTTAATCCGCCCCTGTTTTCCCTATTTTTTCTATGCCATTTTCAGGGTCATTGTAGAAGTCATGGTAGTGAAAAGCTACCTCACAGAAACATATTGCAACAATTAAATGAAGTCTTAATCACATTGAGATAACAAATGGTAGTGCAGGTGACTTGGTCAGCCTTTATATAATAACTTTTTCAAAGAAGCAACACAAAAACACACAGTTTTGAGCCAATAAATACTTGGCGTTGCTTAGATTTTTACAGCTCTCACAACAAATGCACATGTTTTTGCTTAAGTAATAAAAATATAAATAAATTGCATGCTTAGCATGATCTTGAAAGGCAAGTTAAGCATTTGTACCTTAATCTGTTGTAAAAACACAACATTTAAGGCCCCTGTGTAGTAATCCCCTAAACAGGCCCATGCAAGGGAGATAACCCAATCACAGCATAAATAATTGGGGCTGACATATTGAGGAAATACCCCTGATATGACACTAATGATTGCCAAAAAAATGACATCTGAGATAAATATAAATCCATATTTCTTAGAAACAGAAAAAGTAAAACTTCTAGTAAGCTCAGATCATTGTTAAAAGGCATACAACAATGTGAGGCACTTGCAAGAGTCACGTCTTCACAATAACTTTTTATTTGCTTATAAATAACATCAGTTGAATTGCGCATAATGGCGAAAAGTAAGTTATGGCGCTGTTATAGATTAAACAAAGCACGCAGGACATTTTGGTATAGACCAGGAAACACATTCCGACAAACATGCCAACATTTACCTAGCCCACTGAAGATGTCGTTTTACCTTCAGTAACTTGCAACGGAGTGTCTTTCCGCTGACAAGGCTGTTGACGTACTTTAGTTCTTCTCCAGGGACTATCTTGCCTTACAAGCCAATGACTAAAACCTGAAATAAACAACATTCCACACTGATTTCAATGCGTAAGCATGCACATTGTTAACATGGAAACAATGTTAACAAGATTGTTACCAGGCCATAGGTCCTTAACAGTACTAAATTCTGCCCAAACGGCCATTTGAATCATCGTTTTGACTGGATTCTTATATTGTTTGCTATAATTTTTGACATAATATGAAAATAAAGCCCTTCTTCACCACAGAGTAGTAAGTTGTCCATCCCGGCTACATATTGAACACATTCTTCATACAGAAACTGTTTGAGAATTGCAGAAAACCAGTAAACATGATTCCGAATTACCTCCCTTGATTTACGAACAGTATTGGTCATACAATAGTGTTAAGGGCAAACACTCTGTTAAAAAACAAAACCTTAGGAATATATAAGTAAGCAAAAGCATGTTTCATGGGTGTTTGATCATTTTGGAAATTTGTCGTTTTACCTTAAGGTGGCACACTACAGTTTTTTTAGTCTCGGCCAATCTCGTACACAAGCAGGAGCGAACCAATGTCTGGAAACTGGTCACCTCGCAAATCTGAAAATAAACCAAGCACATTTCCAGAATGGTTGAGGCTGTGCCTTCTGAAAAATCAGTAACATTCAAATCAAATGAGTTGGGGCAAAATGTTTTAGTATTGATGATTTCAAATCAAAACATAAGAATTCTGTGTGTTTCCGAGCCTTTTTAAGCCAGTTTCAACAACAAACTGCCACTTTCCTGCAGAAGCAAGGTGCCTGGAAACCATGTTTTTACATTGGTAACTTACCAAGTACTAAACAGCAATGGAGAAAATTGGGGGTCAAAGGATTAGATTTTTTGTAAAAGTTCAATGTCTGTACGCCTTTTCAAATTCCAACAGAAATACTGACCGGAGCCAGCATTACACCTGTTTTCGAATTGCATTAATTCTACTTCCTGTATGCAGCTATAGTTAAAATACCAATGTTTTGGTAACTTACAAACATCCAAGAAAAATCACCACAACTCAAACCTGACATTCATTATTATTTAGACACTCAAAATGGTGCTTACTTGAGCAATGTTCTCTTTATTTAGAAATTTGACCGGGGGCCAATTCGCATTGGTGGCTAAAAGTGTGGTGTGCAGCCTTAAGGGCCAGCAAAGTCTTAGAACTGCAGAATATGGGACTTGTTTTCTTGAAATTTGGACAAAAACCAGCAAATATAATACATTCTTGACCAAGTCTGAAGGCTTGTTTGTTATTTATAAAGCGTTTAATCCGCCCCTGTTTTCCCTATTTTTTCTATGCCATTTTCAGGGTCATTGTAGAAGTCATGGTAGTGAAAAGCTACCTCACAGAAACATATTGCAACAATTAAATGAAGTCTTAATCACATTGAGATAACAAATGGTAGTGCAGGTGACTTGGTCAGCCTTTAAATAATAACTTTATCAAAGAAGCAACACAAAAACACACAGTTTTGAGCCAATAAATACTTGGCGTTGCTTAGATTTTTACAGCTCTCACAACAAATGCACATGTTTTTGCTTAAAGTAATAAAAATATAAATAAATTGCATGCTTAGCATGATCTTGAAAGGCAAGTTAAGCATTTGTACCTTTAATCTGTTGTAAAAAACACAACATTTAAGGCCCCTGTGTAGTAATCCCCTAAACAGGCCCATGCAAGGGAGATAACCCAATCACAGCATAAATAATTGGGGCTGACATATTGAGGAAATACCCCTGATATGACACTAATGATTGCCAAAAAAAATGACATCTGAGATAAATATAAATCCATATTTCTTAGAAACAGAAAAAGTAAAACTTCTAGTAAGCTCAGATCATTGTTAAAAGGCATACAACAATGTGAGGCACTTGCAAGAGTCACGTCTTCACAATAACTTTTATTTGCTTATAAATAACATCAGTTGAATTGCGCATAATGGCGAAAAGTAAGTTATGGCGCTGTTATAGATTAAACAAAGCACGCAGGACATTTTGGTATAGACCAGGAAACACATTCCGACAAACATGCCAACATTTACCTAGCCCACTGAAGATGTCGTTTTACCTTCAGTAACTGCAACGGAGTGTCTTTCCGCTGACAAGGCTGTTGACGTACTTTAGTTCTTCTCCAGGGACTATCTTGCCTTACAAGCCAATGACTAAAACCTGAAATAAACAACATTCCACACTGATTTCAATGCGTAAGCATGCACATTGTTAACATGGAAACAATGTTAACAAGATTGTTACCAGGCCATAGGTCCTTAACAGTACTAAATTCTGCCCAAACGGCCATTTTGAATCATCGTTTTGACTGGATTCTTATATTGTTTGCTATAATTTTTGACATAATATGAAAATAAAGCCCTTCTTCACCACAGAGTAGTAAGTTGTCCATCCCGGCTACATATTGAAACACATTCTTCATACAGAACTGTTTGAGAATTGCAGAAACCAGTAAACATGATTCCGAATTACCTCCCTTGATTTACGAACAGTATTGGTCATACAATAGTGTTAAGGGCAAACACTCTGTTAAAAAACAAAACCTTAGGAATATATAAGTAAGCAAAAGCATGTTTCATGGGTGTTGATCATTTTGGAAATTTGTCGTTTTACCTTAAGGTGGCACACTACAGTTTTTTTAGTCTCGGCCAATCTCGTACACAAGCAGGAGCGAACCAATGTCTGGAAACTGGTCACCTCGCAAATCTGAAAATAAACCAAGCACATTTCCAGAATGGTTGAGGCTGTGCCTTCTGAAAAATCAGTAACATTCAAATCAAATGAGTTGGGGCAAAATGTTTTAGTATTGATGATTTCAAATCAAAACATAAGAATTCTGTGTGTTTCCGAGCCTTTTTAAGCCAGTTTCAACAACAAACTGCCACTTTCCTGCAGAAGCAAGGTGCCTGGAAACCATGTTTTTACATTGGTAACTTACCAAGTACTAAACAGCAATGGAGAAAATTGGGGGTCAAAGGATTAGATTTTTTGTAAAAGTTCAATGTCTGTACGCCTTTTCAAATTTCCAACAGAAATACTGACCGGAGCCAGCATTACACCTGTTTTCGAATTGCATTAATTCTACTTCCTGTATGCAGCTATAGTTAAAATACCAATGTTTTGGTAACTTACAAACATCCAAGAAAAATCACCACAACTCAAACCTGACATTCATTATTATTTAGACACTCAAAATGGTGCTTACTTGAGCAATGTTCTCTTTATTTAGAAATTTGACCGGGGCCAATTCGCATTGGTGGCTAAAAAGTGTGGTGTGCAGCCTTAAGGGCCAGCAAAGTCTTAGAACTGCAGAATATGGACTTGTTTTCTTGAAATTTGGACAAAAACCAGCAAATATAATACATTCTTGACCAAGTCTGAAGGCTTGTTTGTTATTTATAAAGCGTTTAATCCGCCCCTGTTTTCCCTATTTTTTCTATGCCATTTTCAGGGTCATTGTAGAAGTCATGGTAGTGAAAAGCTACCTCACAGAAACATATTGCAAACAATTAAATGAAGTCTTAATCACATTGAGATAACAAATGGTAGTGCAGGTGACTTGGTCAGCCTTTAAATAATAACTTTATCAAAGAAGCAACACAAAAACACACAGTTTTGAGCCAATAAATACTTGGCGTTGCTTAGATTTTTACAGCTCTCACAACAAATGCACATGTTTTTGCTTAAAGTAATAAAAATATAAATAAATTGCATGCTTAGCATGATCTTGAAAGGCAAGTTAAGCATTTGTACCTTTAATCTGTTGTAAAAACACAACATTTAAGGCCCCTGTGTAGTAATCCCCTAAACAGGCCCATGCAAGGGAGATAACCCAATCACAGCATAAATAATTGGGGCTGACATATTGAGGAAATACCCCTGATATGACACTAATGATTGCCAAAAAAATGACATCTGAGATAAATATAAATCCATATTTCTTAGAAACAGAAAAAGTAAAACTTCTAGTAAGCTCAGATCATTGTTAAAAGGCATACAACAATGTGAGGCACTTGCAAGAGTCACGTCTTCACAATAACTTTTTATTTGCTTATAAATAACATCAGTTGAATTGCGCATAATGGCGAAAAGTAAGTTATGGCGCTGTTATAGATTAAACAAAGCACGCAGGACATTTTGGTATAGACCAGGAAACACATTCCGACAAACATGCCAACATTTACCTAGCCCACTGAAGATGTCGTTTTACCTTCAGTAACTGCAACGGAGTGTCTTTCCGCTGACAAGGCTGTTGACGTACTTTAGTTCTTCTCCAGGGACTATCTTGCCTTACAAGCCAATGACTAAAACCTGAAATAAACAACATTCCACACTGATTTCAATGCGTAAGCATGCACATTGTTAACATGGAAACAATGTTAACAAGATTGTTACCAGGCCATAGGTCCTTAACAGTACTAAATTCTGCCCAAACGGCCATTTTGAATCATCGTTTTGACTGGATTCTTATATTGTTTGCTATAATTTTTGACATAATATGAAAATAAAGCCCTTCTTCACCACAGAGTAGTAAGTTGTCCATCCCGGCTACATATTGAACACATTCTTCATACAGAACTGTTTGAGAATTGCAGAAACCAGTAAACATGATTCCGAATTACCTCCCTTGATTTACGAACAGTATTGGTCATACAATAGTGTTAAGGGCAAACACTCTGTTAAAAAACAAAACCTTAGGAATATATAAGTAAGCAAAAGCATGTTTCATGGGTGTTTGATCATTTTGGAAATTTGTCGTTTTACCTTAAGGTGGCACACTACAGTTTTTTTAGTCTCGGCCAATCTCGTACACAAGCAGGAGCGAACCAATGTCTGGAAACTGGTCACCTCGCAAATCTGAAAATAAACCAAGCACATTTCCAGAATGGTTG
Source organism: Dreissena polymorpha (assembly GCF_020536995.1). NCBI lineage: Eukaryota > Metazoa > Mollusca > Bivalvia > Myida > Dreissenidae > Dreissena > Dreissena polymorpha. Next base: position 45,117,711 of record NC_068367.1, read on the forward strand.
AGGCTGTGCCTTCTGAAAAATCAGTAACATTCAAATCAAATGAGTTGGGGCAAAATGTTTTAGTATTGATGATTTCAAATCAAAACATAAGAATTCTGTGTGTTTCCGAGCCTTTTTAAGCCAGTTTCAACAACAAACTGCCACTTTCCTGCAGAAGCAAGGTGCCTGGAAACCATGTTTTTACATTGGTAACTTACCAAGTACTAAACAGCAATGGAGAAAATTGGGGGTCAAAGGATTAGATTTTTTGTAAAAGTTCAATGTCTGTACGCCTTTTCAAATTTCCAACAGAAATACTGACCGGAGCCAGCATTACACCTGTTTTCGAATTGCATTAATTCTACTTCCTGTATGCAGCTATAGTTAAAATACCAATGTTTTGGTAACTTACAAACATCCAAGAAAAATCACCACAACTCAAACCTGACATTCATTATTATTTAGACACTCAAAATGGTGCTTACTTGAGCAATGTTCTCTTTATTTAGAAATTTGACCGGGGCCAATTCGCATTGGTGGCTAAAAAGTGTGGTGTGCAGCCTTAAGGGCCAGCAAAGTCTTAGAACTGCAGAATATGGACTTGTTTTCTTGAAATTTGGACAAAAACCAGCAATATAATACATTCTTGACCAAGTCTGAAGGCTTGTTTGTTATTTATAAAGCGTTTAATCCGCCCCTGTTTTCCCTATTTTTTCTATGCCATTTTCAGGGTCATTGTAGAAGTCATGGTAGTGAAAAGCTACCTCACAGAAACATATTGCAACAATTAAATGAAGTCTTAATCACATTGAGATAACAAATGGTAGTGCAGGTGACTTGGTCAGCCTTTAAATAATAACTTTATCAAAGAAGCAACACAAAAACACACAGTTTTGAGCCAATAAATACTTGGCGTTGCTTAGATTTTTACAGCTCTCACAACAAATGCACATGTTTTTTGCTTAAAGTAATAAAAATATAAATAAATTGCATGCTTAGCATGATCTTGAAAGGCAAGTTAAGCATTTGTACCTTTAATCTGTTGTAAAAACACAACATTTAAGGCCCCTGTGTAGTAATCCCCTAAACAGGCCCATGCAAGGGAGATAACCCAATCACAGCATAAATAATTGGGGCTGACATATTGAGGAAATACCCCTGATATGACACTAATGATTGCCAAAAAAATGACATCTGAGATAAATATAAATCCATATTTCTTAGAAACAGAAAAAGTAAAACTTCTAGTAAGCTCAGATCATTGTTAAAAGGCATACAACAATGTGAGGCACTTGCAAGAGTCACGTCTTCACAATAACTTTTTATTTGCTTATAAATAACATCAGTTGAATTGCGCATAATGGCGAAAAGTAAGTTATGGCGCTGTTATAGATTAAACAAAGCACGCAGGACATTTTGGTATAGACCAGGAAACACATTCCGACAAACATGCCAACATTTACCTAGCCCACTGAAGATGTCGTTTTACCTTCAGTAACTGCAACGGAGTGTCTTTCCGCTGACAAGGCTGTTGACGTACTTTAGTTCTTCTCCAGGGACTATCTTGCCTTACAAGCCAATGACTAAAAACCTGAAATAAACAACATTCCACACTGATTTCAATGCGTAAGCATGCACATTGTTAACATGGAAACAATGTTAACAAGATTGTTACCAGGCCATAGGTCCTTAACAGTACTAAATTCTGCCCAAACGGCCATTTTGAATCATCGTTTTGACTGGATTCTTATATTGTTTGCTATAATTTTTGACATAATATGAAAATAAAGCCCTTCTTCACCACAGAGTAGTAAGTTGTCCATCCCGGCTACATATTGAACACATTCTTCATACAGAACTGTTTGAGAATTGCAGAAAACCAGTAAACATGATTCCGAATTACCTCCCTTGATTTACGAACAGTATTGGTCATACAATAGTGTTAAGGGCAAACACTCTGTTAAAAAACAAAACCTTAGGAATATATAAGTAAGCAAAAGCATGTTTCATGGGTGTTTGATCATTTTGGAAATTTGTCGTTTTACCTTAAGGTGGCACACTACAGTTTTTTTTAGTCTCGGCCAATCTCGTACACACAGCAGGAGCGAACCAATGTCTGGAAACTGGTCACCTCGCAAATCTGAAAATAAACCAAGCACATTCCAGAATGGTTGAGGCTGTGCCTTCTGAAAAATCAGTAACATTCAAATCAAATGAGTTGGGGCAAAATGTTTTAGTATTGATGATTTCAAATCAAAACATAAGAATTCTGTGTGTTTCCGAGCCTTTTTAAGCCAGTTTCAACAACAAACTGCCACTTTCCTGCAGAAGCAAGGTGCCTGGAAACCATGTTTTTACATTGGTAACTTACCAAGTACTAAACAGCAATGGAGAAAATTGGGGGTCAAAGGGATTAGATTTTTTGTAAAAGTTCAATGTCTGTACGCCTTTTCAAATTTCCAACAGAAATACTGACCGGAGCCAGCATTACACCTGTTTTCGAATTGCATTAATTCTACTTCCTGTATGCAGCTATAGTTAAAATACCAATGTTTTGGTAACTTACAAACATCCAAGAAAAATCACCACAACTCAAACCTGACATTCATTATTATTTAGACACTCAAAATGGTGCTTACTTGAGCAATGTTCTCTTTATTTAGAAATTTGACCGGGGCCAATTCGCATTGGTGGCTAAAAAGTGTGGTGTGCAGCCTTAAGGGCCAGCAAAGTCTTAGAACTGCAGAATATGGACTTGTTTTCTTGAAATTTGGACAAAAACCAGCAAATATAATACATTCTTGACCAAGTCTGAAGGCTTGTTTGTTATTTATAAAGCGGTTAATCCGCCCCTGTTTTCCCTATTTTTTCTATGCCATTTTCAGGGTCATTGTAGAAGTCATGGTAGTGAAAAGCTACCTCACAGAAACATATTGCAACAATTAAATGAAGTCTTAATCACATTGAGATAACAAATGGTAGTGCAGGTGACTTGGTCAGCCTTTAAATAATAACTTTATCAAAGAAGCAACACAAAAACACCACAGTTTGAGCCAATAAATACTTGGCGTTGCTTAGATTTTTACAGCTCTCACAACAAATGCACATGTTTTTGCTTAAAGTAATAAAAATATAAATAAATTGCATGCTTAGCATGATCTTGAAAGGGCAAAGTTAAGCATTTGTACCTTTAATCTGTTGTAAAAAACACACATTAAGGCCCCTGTGTAGTAATCCCCTAAACAGGCCCATGCAAGGGAGATAACCCAATCACAGCATAAATAATTGGGGCTGACATATTGAGGAATACCCCTGATATGACACTAATGATTGCCAAAAAAATGACATCTGAGATAAATATAAATCCATATTTCTTTAGAAACAGAAAAAGTAAAACTTCTAGTAAGCTCAGATCATTGTTAAAAGGCATACAACAATGTGAGGCACTTGCAAGAGTCACGTCTTCACAATAACTTTTTATTTGCTTATAAATAACATCAGTTGAATTGCGCATAATGGCGAAAAGTAAGTTATGGCGCTGTTATAGATTAAACAAAGCACGCAGGACATTTTGGTATAGACCAGGAAACACATTCCGACAAAACATGCCAACATTTACCTAGCCCACTGAAGATGTCGTTTACCTTCAGTAACTGCAACGGAGTGTCTTTCCGCTGACAAGGCTGTTGACGTACTTTAGTTCTTCTCCAGGGACTATCTGCCTTACAAGCCAATGACTAAAACCTGAAATAAACAACATTCCACACTGATTTCAATGCGGAAGCATGCACATTGTTAACATGGAAACAATGTTAACAAGATTGTTACCAGGCCATAGGTTCCTTAACAGTACTAAATTCTGCCCAAACGGCCATTTTGAATCATCGTTTGACTGGATTCTTATATTGTTTGCTATAATTTTTTGATCATAATATGAAAATAAAGCCCTTCTTCACCACAGAGTAGTAAGTTGTCCATCCCGGCTACATATTGAACACATTCTTCATACAGAACTGTTTGAGAATTGCAGAAACCAGTAAACATGATTCCGAATTACCTCCCTTGATTACGAACAGTATTGGTCATACAATAGTGTTAAGGGCCAAACACTCTGTTTAAAAACAAACCTTAGGAATATATAAGTAAGCAAAGCATGTTTCATGGGTGTTTGATCATTTTGGAAATTTGTCGTTTTACCTTAAGGTGGCACACTACAGTTTTTTTAGTCCTCGGCCAATCTCGTCACAAGCAGGAGCGAACCAATGTCTGGAAACTGGTCACCTCGCAAATCTGAAAATAAACCAAGCACATTTCCAGAATGGTTGAGGCTGTGCTTCTGAAAAATCAGTAACATTCAAATCAAATGAAGTTGGGGCAAAATGTTTTATGTATTGATGATTTCAATCAAAACATAAGAATTCTGTGTGTTTCCGAGCCTTTTTTTAAGCCAGTATTTCAACAACAAACTGCCACTTTCCTGCAGAAGCAAGGTGCCTGGAAACCATGTTTTTACATTGGTAACTTTACCAAGTACTAAACAGCAATGGAGAAAATTGGGTGTCAAAGGATTAGATTTTTTGTAAAAGTTCAATGTCTGTACGCCTTTTCAAATTTCCAACAGAATACTGACCGGAGCCAGCATTACACCTGTTTTCGAATTGCATTAATTCTACTTCCTGTATGCAGCTATAGTTAAAATACCAATGTTTTGGTAACTTACAAACATCCAAGAAAAATCACCACAACTCAAACCTGACATTCATTATTATTTAGACACTCAAAATGGTGCTTACTTGAGCAATGTTTCTTTATTTAGAAATTTGACCGGGGCCATTCGCATTGGTGGCTAAAAAGTGTGGTGTGCAGCCTTAAGGGCCAGCAAAGTCTTAGAACTGCAGAATATGGACTTGTTTTCTTGAAATTTGGACAAAAACCAGCAAATATATACATTCTTGACCAAGTCTGAAGGCTTGTTTGTTATTTATAAAGCGTTTAATCCCCCTGTTTCCCTATTTTTTCTATGCCATTTTCAGGGTCATTGTAGAAGTCATGGTAGTGAAAAGCTACCTCACAGAAACATATTGCAACAATTAAATGAAGTCTTAATCACATTGAGATAACAAATGGTAGTGCAGGTGACTTGGTCAGCCTTTAAATAATAACTTTATCAAAGAAGCAACACAAAAACACACAGTTTGAGCCAATAAATACTTGGCGTTGCTTAGATTTTTACAGCTCTCACAACAAATGCACATGTGTTTTGCTTAAAGTAATAAAAATATAAATAAATTGCATGCTTAGCATGATCTTGAAAGGCAAGTTAAGCATTTGTACCTTTAATCTGTTGTAAAAACACAACATTTAAGGCCCCTGTGTAGTAATCCCCTAAACAGGCCCATGCAAGGGAGATAACCCAATCACAGCATAAATAATTGGGGCTGACATATTGAGGAAATACCCCTGATATGACACTAATGATTGCCAAAAAATGACATCTGAGATAAATATAAATCCATATTTCTTAGAAACAGAAAAAGTAAAACTTCTAGTAAGCTCAGATCATTGTTAAAGGCATACAACAATGTGAGGCACTTGCAAGAGTCACGTCTTCACAATAACTTTTTATTTGCTTATAAATAACATCAGTTGAATTGCGCATAATGGCGAAAAGTAAGTTATGGCGCTGTTATAGATTAAACAAAGCACGCAGGACATTTTGGTATAGACCAGGAAACACATTCCGACAAACATGCCAACATTTACCTAGCCCACTGAAGATGTCGTTTTACCTTCAGTAACTGCAACGGAGTGTCTTTCCGCTGACAAGGCTGTTGACGTACTTTAGTTCTTCTCCAGGGACTATCTTGCCTTACAAGCCAATGACTAAAACCTGAAATAAACAACATTCCACACTGATTTCAATGCGTAAGCATGCACATTGTTAACATGGAAACAATGTTAACAAGATTGTTACAGGCCATAGGTCCTTAACAGTACTAATTCTGCCCAAACGGCCATTTTGAATCATCGTTTTGACTGGATTCTTATATTGTTTGCTATAATTTTTGACATAATATGAAAATAAAGCCCTTCTTCACCACAGAGTAGTAAGTTGTCCATCCCGGCTACATATTGAACACATTCTTCATACAGAACTGTTTGAGAATTGCAGAAACCAGTAAACATAATTCCGAATTACCTCCCTTGATTTACGAACAGTATTGGTCATACAATAGTGTTAAGGGCAAACACTCTGTTAAAAAACAAAACCTTAGGAATATATAAGTAAGCAAAAGCATGTTTCATGGGTGTTTGATCATTTGGAAATTTGTCGTTTTACCTTAAGGTGGCACACTACAGTTTTTTTAGTCTCGGCCAATCTCGTACACAAGCAGGAGCGAACCAATGTCTGGAAACTGGTCACCTCGCAAATCTGAAAATAAACAAGCACATTTCCAGAATGGTTGAGGCTGTGCCTTCTGAAAAATCAGTAACATTCAAATCAAATGAGTTGGGGCAAAATGTTTTAGTATTGATGATTTCAAATCAAAACATAAGAATTCTGTGTGTTTCCGAGCCTTTTTAAGCCAGTTTCAAAACAAACTGCCACTTTCCTGCAGAAGCAAGGTGCCTGGAAACCATGTTTTTACATTGGTAACTTACCAAGTACTAAACAGCAATGGAGAAAATTGGGGGTCAAAGGATTAGATTTTTTGTTGTAAAGTTCAATGTCTGTACGCCTTTCAAATTTCCAACAGAAATACTGACCGGAGCCAGCATTACACCTGTTTTCGAATTGCATATAATTCTACTTCCTGTATGCAGCTATAGTTAAAATACCAATGTTTTGGTAACTTACAAACATCCCAAGAAAAATCACCACAACTCAAACCTGACATTCTATTATTTAGACACTCAAAATGGTGCTACTTGAGCAATGTTCTCTTATTTAGAAATTTGACCGGGGCCAATTCGCATGGTGGCTAAAAGTGTGGTGTGCAGCCTTAAGGGCCAGCAAAGTCTTAGAACTGCAGAATATGGACTTGTTTTCTTGAAATTTGGACAAAAAACAAAAGCAAAATAATAACATTCTTGACCAAGTCTGAAGGCTTGTTTGTTATTTATAAAGCGTTTAATCCGCCCTGTTTTCCCTATTTTTTCTATGCCATTTTCAGGGTCATTGTAGAAGTCATGGTAGTGAAAAGCTACCTCACAGAAACATATTGCAACAATTAAATGAAGTCTTAATCACATTGAGATAACAAATGGTAGTGCAGGTGACTTGGTCAGCCTCCTTTAAATAATAACTTTATCAAAGAAGCAACACAAAAACACACAGTTTTGAGCCAATAAATACTTGGCGTTGCTTAGATTTTTACAGCTCTCACAACAATGCACATGTTTTTGCTTAAAGTAATAAAAATATAAATAAATTGCATGCTTAGCATGATCTTGAAAGGCAAGTTAAGCATTTGTACCTTTAATCTGTTGTAAAAAACACAAATTTAAGGCCCCTGTGTAGTAATCCCTAAACAGGCCCATGCAAGGGAGATAACCCAATCACAGCATAAATAATTGGGGGGCTGACATATGAGGAAATACCCCTGATATGACACTAATGATTGCCAAAAAAATGACATCTGAGATAAATATAAATCCATATTTCTTAGAAACAGAAAAGTAAAACTTCTAGTAAGCTCAGATCATTGTTTAAAGGCATACAACAATGTGAGGCACTTGCAAGAGTCACGTCTTCACAATAACTTTTTATTTGCTTATAATAACATCAGTTGAATTGCGCATAATGGCGAAAAGTAAGTTATGCGCTGTTAAGAGATTAAACAAAGCACGCAGGACATTTTGGTATAGACAAGGAACACATTCCGACAAACATGCCAACATTTACCTAGCCCACTGAAGATGTCGTTTTACCTTCAGTAACTGCAACGGAGTGTCTTTCCGCTGACAAGGCTGTTGACGTACTTTAGTTCTTCTCCAGGGACTATCTTGCCTTACAAGCCATGACTAAAACCTGAAATAAACAACATTCCACACTGATTTCAATGCGTAAGCATGCACTTGTTAACATGGAAACAATGTTAACAAGATTGTTACCAGGCCATAGGTCCTTAACAGTACTAAAT
>NC_068367.1:45125933-45283433 GCF_020536995.1 Dreissena polymorpha
TTGCTATGATCAAAACTGTCAATTTTATTCATTGTTTTTGTCAAAGAGCCTGAACATTATAAGCGTAACAAACGTGAAAAACAATTGAATAATTTTGGAGAGTTTTGTTGTAATCGTTATATTTTGTGACATGACGCGGGTTGCTTATGTAATGTATTAAATACTCTAATACTTACTTACTAAATGAGCACGGATGGTCGGGTGATTAACTGCAAGACTTTGATGCAAGGTCGTTTGTCGTTTGTTCGAGCCAGTTGAGGATTACTTATTTGCTTTTTCTTAAATTGTATTCTTGTTTACTTAAGCTATTTAGTTCCTGTGTGAAAAGGTCCCGTTAAAGAGAAGTGGTATGAAAACTGTTAACACGAAACATAGTTATAAAATAAAAATAGAATGGTAAGTGAATATGAACTCGAATTAGTAAAATTATTGTCAAAAATTAGATTTAAAAAACTGCTTTCGTCTCCAAGTAATTTTTTCTCTCGCTTTTAAAGTTAATGCAATTCTTGAAAAAGTAAAAAGAAACGTATCATACATTTATGTGATATTGCTATAGTTTATTCCAGACGATTATTCAAAAGATTATTTTCATCTATTAATTGTTGAAACGACATGATTAACACAATATTGCACTATTAGTCGATGATTTCAGCACCTACTTCTTCAAACTCAAATTATTTTGGTATATCGATATTTTAAGAAGCTGCTCACTAAAGCGCTGGGCTTCACACATGGCTTGGTCGAAGCAAAACTGCCTTCCTGCTTTAATAAATGATTACTCACTAATTGAACGATTTAAGATATATTAAAGCTCTTTATGTCGTAACTGTTTAATTTGCTTACAGACAGATATAGACTCTTCATAAAACAGTGTTCTACTTCTAAACCAAACACTCAATAAACTGGAATCTTCTAAAAACCGAACAGATGCTTCTTTTTTTTTCTTTTATCTTGATGCGTATTAATGAAGTCTTTTGAATACAGAACTTACTTTCGAATAAAATGAGCATGCTTTATATAACGAAGCTCCTATACTTGAAATACGTTTGTAACAAATATTTGAACCGTATAGGTACCGAATAGCAAGTTCAGTGCAACTTTATACCAGCTTCTTGACTGTTATTCATTTACCAGATAGCAAATAAATGAGATTATTAGACACATTGCAGCGTCTTTAATTGCAACGGGATGTTAAATTGAGACAATTGAGTTCGTTGAACAAAATACAAAGATACACCTATTAGGAAAATTGAGAATCAAGATGAATACTGGTCGCAAGTAATATTGCTTTGTGGCGTTCAATAGAAAACCAAACAAGCGAAACAATGTATATAAGCTATGTTAACATGATGAAAGCACGGAAATCGGTGTTTGCGGAATACAGGATGTATACAAAATGTTATGCGGTAAAGCTTGGCTATGAGGTAAACACGTACTAAATCAGTAAAGCAATCATTTGTCATAAAAGCAATAACCTATTCGACTATAGACCGTCTAGATAGCTGTCATTACACAGTTTTATAATTTAGCTTAAAATAAATTATTACTCATCGAGCAATATAATTCCAAGATACTGTAAACTTTAAGTTTGAAGCAGGTACTTATGTAAATTTAAAACAACCACAGTAGTTTGGTATTTTGTAATGTCGCGTGATTTCCTAACTTTGTTTTGAAACTAACAGACAGAAATATGTTTTTAATAAACTGACTGGATAAAAAGCACGTTTTAAATTTTAAAAATTAATCAAAATGTACGTATATCTGAATATCTGAGTTGCCTTAAGTTTTATCTTTATGATACCATTAAAATTACTGCACGTTTAAATATAAAACTGCTATGATTGTAGAAATATATGCAGATACCAACATGAAAAATGTTCACAAAGATACATCCATCTTATATTTATGATAAATAACGTGGTGGTTAAGTGTGAGTTTCAATAATGTGTTTTACCGTAGCCCCTGGATAATACGCCTTAACATTTTAATATAATCATGTTTTGTGCCTTTGTACACTATATTGAAACAAATTTCTTACTTATAGTTACTGACTGTGCCAGTTGTTTACAATAAATTATCATTCTCGTACGATTTAAATAGACAATCGATAGATTCTCAAGAACGCTTTCATAAGCAGTCACATGTTCAGATTTCCACGCGAAGTACTGACGCTATTATCAACACTCCGTTGGCAGAGATAAACAACGCTAGCATCCAGACGAAATTAAGGTATTCAAGCCCCATGTATTTGCACTGGATTAAGCCGCAAGTCTACAATATAGGAGCATATTTCTTGAGACCCACTAGCGTGTGTAAATAACAAATTATACCTCTCCTTAAGCTCCTTCAGGGGAAACATTCTTGATCTGTGTAAAAAAATACTCTTCGTTAAATCAAATAGTATGGATTCTTTCGTTTAGCTTGCAACACCTCTAGAATGCACCATATCGAAAATAGGTTACGAACATCTTCAAAGCTATGTGTTAGTCAATGTCAAATTATTAATATCTCTGAACATAATCACAAGCATGTGCGAACATCAGAAAATATAACATATCAACAACACCACAAATCAATAAATTTAATTAAGCATAATTAGCGTGCTGAATTAATATTGTATTCGAAAACAAACGACCGAACGAGATCCGCAATGACTCTATCAATGATGGAATTATCATTACGTAACGTAAATATAAATTAATGAAATGTCAATTTTGCGTTGAATTTTTGCTTAGACGTTTGTCAGGAATGTATCATATTCACCATGCATGCATACAATAACTGCGAAATAAAAAATTATAGAAGTCTATCGAGTTCTTCACGCATGTATGGATGGGCATTCCATCCATCTATTACGGTCATGCATATAAAATCAACTGCATTCTTTAAAGAGAAACTGAAGAAACCAAATTACAGTTAAGACTACACATATGTTTGAGGGTAAATGATTTTGTTTTATGCATGATATTGCAATTTTTCTACATACAGTTTGATGCTGTAAACATTTAACCTCTATAAGAGTCCACGAAATTACACACAAACTATTGGAAACAAAGTCTTTTGAAAAACAATATTTAATTTTTAAATTTCAGGAAAATTTCGCTTGACCTTACCACATTTAATTTTATTAACACACGTTTTTAATATGATAATTATGTATGTATTATTTGTACATATTGAGCATATTTAATCAATCAATTTTAGGAAAATTTGAAGTTTCTTACAGTTTCACATAAATTTCATGACCATGTTTATATGATAAATCGAATTAATTTTAAAATTTTCAATATTTGAAAATAAATTTCAGGAAATTGTTGCTATCATTATAACATTGTATTTATTAAGAACCCTTTTTTATATGATAAATCATGCATTAATCAATTAAACATTTTCCATTATTTTATTAAACAAACTTATTCCAGTATAATTTTTCTTAACCCAACAACATGTAATGTTTCATAAATACACGTTCGTAATATAATAAAATATGAATTACTTAATCTTATTGACTTAGTTACCAACGCTTAAGCATTTATAAAATTATCTAAATCGTTTATCAGTGTCAGTAGCACAAAATCTACCACATGTTACCTTGGAGGAAAATTCGTTAATACACATTTACATATGTCATATGTTTTTCAGCCAAATGTTATCAAGCTTTCTGAGACAAATTATGGATTAATTAGCCAAATAAAGCGATACGCGGTACATTAGTCTAGCCGTAACTATCAATAGTCACAGGCATAGCCGAGTAATTCAATAATTTTATTGGAACATCGGCAAAGCTCGATTTGACTATTTACATACAAGTTAACAAAGAATAATCAAAGTACACCAGTATATTGCAAATATAATCACTTTAATAACACAAACTACATTAAAACGTGTTCAAACATCATGTACGAACGTGTATGTATTAACAACAACTTGATAAGAACAAAAATGTAACAGTTAAGCAGTAATAAATATTTATTCATGAAGCCGCAATAACTTCTATGTTTACTCGCCACTACCAGTGAAGTGTTATTTTAGGCCCAAGGAAGCAGAATTCATAAACAATCAATAACATGTTGGTTAATAGTCAATGCAGACGAACTATTACTTTCCTTTTTTCAAACATGCAAATAATTAATGTGTTCTTATTAAATACATCAGGGATACACAGAAAAGATCAAAGGCTGTGAATTGTCTGATGGTAATCTTTATCTGATTTCATTCTGGGCCAAGTGTGAGGTTGAGCGCTCTATAACCAGGTTTAAACCCCCAATGTTTTGCATTGACCGTTCCAAGGTGGTGACCCCAGCTTTATTCATATTTTGTGTTTATGTTGTTGTATTGTGCTGTATTGTGCTGTTTTGTACTGTTTGGGCAATCGGTCACTTGCCTTAAATAAAGGACCAACTAATTGTTTTTAATGAAATTCAATACTGCTCCAGCAGCTGGAGTTTCACTTCTTTATATTTGTAGATACGTCAAATACTTGCCTTTCTTTCATCTTGTGCAACGAATGCCATCAACACTTTAACAAAAAAACTAAACAGTTTCACGAAGTAGAGATGGTAGAACGTAATTATTTGTTTTAATGATTATAGCGCTAAGCATCTTGACATTTCTGTTTGTCATTTAAAAATCTATTTGAACTAAGGATGCCATGAGCCTAAAGATGATTTTTTGTTGCTTTCGGACCTTATAGACATTTATACAGACAGTAAATAAACTTGCTATTTCTTCTTTGTAAATAATAATTGGGAAAACAAAATTTGAGCGTCATGTTTGATCTTAATAAATGTGCCGTGCATTTCAAACGTAATGTGTTGGTGATTCTACTAACCTTACCAATAAAATATCAATTAAGCCGTCATTTGTTAGAGCCGTCTTGATCCGAGTAGAAATAAGGCATAAATTACAAAATAATTATAGATTTGAAATACCGTTTGTTCCAATGTGACAGGCTCCGATGGCTGGTGGGTTCGATCAGCACTGTCGAAATAATAATATGAGTGAGTGCTGCTACATGGAGTCTTGTCCATACCTTTTACACATTACGATGATCCATAATGTCCGTCTAAGAAACGCATTGTCAGCATGTTCTAGGTGCCGATTACACAGGAACACCGAGGAAAACGACAGAGACAAGGACAATTTGCAATGACCAATATCATTGCAGTTGTATGCAACATTAATCATGTCAAACAGACTGTCATTGTTAAATCCGATCAATACTTAGTCATGATGACTTCTGTTGAACAATAGATCATACTACGCTTTTGCATAACATACAATATGAAAACTAGACTAATTATAATTTGACAATCTCACAATTAACATTGTTTACAAAGGTTGTCTGAAAATTGACTTACAAATGTTGCGTGTGTTAATTGTTTAATGTTTTTTATTGTAATTGCACTGATTCATGAATGCTGTGTATTTCAATTCATTTAGATCGTTATTCATCATCGCTAACTGAAGCGTGTTAATACTGCCGGAAGTAATCTTTAACTCCTTTTGTCAGTTATTTAACTAAATTAAATATATTTAAAAGTGAACAGTGTCTTACCCATTGTGAACTTCTTTTTAAATAACCGTGAGTTTTTTAGTTCATGTAAGCAAAAAAGTCCTCTGTATTTGATAATCCAACGAAAGAAATCTCTATTGTCAATGATGTGTGTATCGTATAAGAGGTTTATTACATGTACATAGTTTAATGGTAAACATTATCGCATTGTTCCATATATATCAATATAATTATTATTATATAATAACAATGAAATACATATATAGTTGCTAACAAAACCGCATTTCGCAAGTTACTGGAAGGACAGGCGGAGATTTTGCTTTAGAAAAATCAACAACTTTTTTAAATGTGCAAACATCAGTTCAAACCCAAAAACAGTTTTTAAGTATATGTTTGATATTATCGTAAATAGTGCGAGTAACTTACACGAAAAAGCAAACTTGTTTAACTTCATTTAATATAATTCCTCTCTTTTCCTGCTTTGATAATCAGCTTGAGCAATACATAAACAGTTATACAATCTGATCAATAGAACACACTTATTTTCCTTATCACATTTTTATCGCTATTTTACCTCGAAATAATATACTGTTCTTACTGTTCGGGGCAAAAGTAAAAGACAGTACTGTAAAATAGATATTGCAAGAAACATGTGACTTTAGTACTGTTTTTAATAAGGAACGAAATAAAACGAAGCAAATATTTCATTTTTTTTATTAATTGATATTCTACTTTTTTATAACAGCATATGGACATTAGAGTTTCTACATTTTTATTTCCGTAAAGTGGCATAATATGTACAGACGAATTAATCAGATAATCGCGTGTTTTTGTGACCTGGTTTCTTAATTGTCAATTTGGTGTATGTGACAAGATGTTAAGTGGTGTTCTGAGAATCTTGGAAATACGAAACGTCTTAAAGTGCTCACATAGTTAGAGGTCTTGCGAGTCGGCATGGTAGAAGTATTTTTTTGATCAATCGGAATCAGACAATGACACTGCCCAGTTAATAGAGTACCAACGCATCAAACTAAATATTTACCCCACGAACCTTAAGTTATAATAAGAGGTATCACTGATGCATTGATTGATAGATGTATTGATCATGGTGTAATGATTGATGTATTAACGCATTATAATTGATACATAAATTGATGTATTGATTGATGTATTGCTTGCTTGTTTGCTTTAATGAATAATTGATTGATTGATTTATTTATCGATTTAGTGATCGATCGATTCGTATATTAAGTATATTAATGAATTAATTAATTAATTTGTTCATTCCTTTCATTTAATCACGCGTTTCTTCATTGATTACACTTCATTGATCATTCCACTGATCCATCAATCATTATTTACTTCTCCAGGTCCTTGAACAGACAGCGTCGTATACGGTTACATATAAACTTCTTCGTCAGTTTCATCAGTGGCGGAATCTTCACGATCCTCTGGAATCTCGCCATCACGTACGACCGCATCACTAATTCGAACATTGTCGACACCCACATCTACAAAAACTCGGTATATGGTTTCATTTATTCATCTTTTTTTAACTTGTATCGTGTTTATACCGACACAAATAAAAGCGGTGTATTGTCATGTTTAGATTACAGTATATAAAAACGGATAGAAGCAGATGGACCGTTGTTGCACGAAGTCAGAACGATGGGGAGTCTTGCGTGGATTGCGGTTGTTGTCAATTTGTATTGCGCAGTCGGTTGGTAAAGTCTTACGTGTTTCCTTAACACGAAGGGAGGCATATACTTACAAGCGCATCGCGTCCTCCTTCTGTCCTTGAGTTTTCTATTCCTTCCATCATTTAGTTCCGCTTATTGTGTGACGCATTACAAGGGAGAGTTCAAACGTCATATACTTACAGAGGGCATCAGAGGAAAGTATATAAAACATAACCATATTCCTCTGTTCACGATAGAAGTAATGTCAATTTTCTTATTCAGAACATAATTCTTGTAATATTAAAGTATTTAAATAAAACTTGATATTGCTAGATTATGAGTAAAAGAAACAGAACCCTTTAATCTATATTCATTAAATTATAGCCATTTGATTGATGTGGTGTAAACTCCGTTGTTTCTTATTGTACTTAGAACATTACATGAAATAGTGAAGTAATGGGAAGTTCATATATTATATAGACATTATAATAAAGGTCTCTACGGTTAGCGTAATTCTCTCGTCATGATTTACATTAATTGCTCTTTAGTTAATATTCTTGTGAGATGAGTCATTGATTATTAAAGATATTAAAATAAAATTGTGCACAGAGAAAGAGGACTTGAGAGGAAGAAGCACAAACAGTCTTCTTATTACTTATGGATAGAATGCGCTTTCTGACTTTTGTTAGCTCACCTTAGCACAACGTTCTCATGGTGACTTTTTGTGATGGTCTTTTGTCCGTCGTACGTCATCCGTCATGAGTCTTCAACATTAATCGGTTCACAATCTAGTGGTTACATTTATTGTGCAATCTTAATGTAACATGGTCGGAACAAGTGTCATAATGATATCGTGGACGAGTTCGAAATGGTTGCGGTTGGTTGAAAACTTCGTTGCCTGGGAGCGTGATGGTTTTCCTTATATGGATATAGAAAAACCTTGTTAACCCTCAAGACGTCACAGTTACTGTAAAATCTAAATGTTACTTAGTCAAAGCATTAGTTGATATAATATTTTGGATGAGTTCGCGAATGGGGTTCGGTCTATTTAAAAACATGACCGCCAGTTCTTAAGATGGCTATACTAAAACTTTGTGAACACTTTAGAAGTTATATTGTTAGTCGAATATTCGTGAAAATTGGTCAGAAAATTTTTGACAATTGTTCCGATTTGATGAAACACATGCTTGCCAGTTTGCGGGGAAGTTTACCATATAAGGCTTTATTAAAACCTTCTTAACACTTTTGAAGTCACATGTAATTGTCCATTTTTCATTATACTTAGTAAGAAGATTAGTTCTTATGATATCTCTGAAGAGTCATAAAATGGTTCCAGTCTGTTGAAAACCATGACCAGCAAGGGGCGGGGGCATTTTCCCTGTATGGCTATAAAAATACCTTGTTAACACTCTAGAAATCACTTTTATAGTCAAATCTATATATAATTCGTCAAAACATTTTTTCTAATCCACGCTCAGCTGAGTTCAATAATGGTCATGGTTCGTCAAAAATATGGCCGACAGGGGCGGAGAAAACCTTTTCAAACACGTTGGAAGTCACATTTTAAGTGCAATCTCTATGCGGCGATGCAGTTTTCCTAACCTGGCTATAGTGAAGAATTGTTAATACTATTTTAGCCACAATGCATGGGCCAATCTTCATGAAATTTTAATCAAAACATTTGTCTCAATAAAATCTCATCTGAGATTGAAACTGGGTCGTGTGAATTCAAACACTATGTCACTAGGTCAAAATAAAAACAAGTTGTTTGTAGAAGTCAATGTTTCTGTTCATTTCTTCAATCAGATCGCACTTTTTAAAATATTCAACTTTCTTTGGGTTTAGATGAGCACCTTAGGGCCCATTGTCCTCTTGTTTGCATCTTTCTTTTGTTTGAAACATAACTACTAAGTATTGAAGGTGTGTAAGTAAATCTTCATATAATGATACACGGACGTGAAAAAAAGTACAATGGTCAAGAACAGTAACGAACTTAAATAAGTACATGCGATGAGTTATTGCTCTTCGTTGATTTTTAATGCGTCAAGTTTGAATTCCAGTATCTTATGACAACTAAACTAAAATTTCTTTTTGACAGAGAGCATGTCGAGGAAGAATGACTAATTTCTACGTTATATTTACAGATTAATTTATGTTTGTTTATTAATTGTGTGTGCTTAGTCAATATATATTTCGAATGCTGATGAAGATATTAAAATGAAACTGCATACACATACAGTGACCATTGTAAGCAAGTGACGAGTATACTGACTAAAAACCTACTCAGTGTCTAAAGACCCTTGTCATTATTGTGTGTAGACACCAATTAAATAGTTTTGTTTTACCTTTGAAATCATAACTGAAACAGAATTCAATGGCTTAAAGTAAAACTTCATTTAAAATGAAGGAAGACTTAAAGATAAAATGCAGAGTACATGAATCATAACGTTTGTTTAAGACATTGATTATGGAGTAAATGTCCGTTGATGATTTTTTTGTTAAATGTATAGCCACTTGTAAACAATTGATTGTAATGGAAAAACATATATAATAAAGGACATTTAGATTATTGTTTCAGTAATTGATTTGCTGGATTTCTTAAAACCTCGTCACTATCACACTTTTGGATCACACTTAAATAAAATATGCGATAAATATTTAAAAAAAATCGGTAATAATTACGGATCGCCACCTTTTACGGGCCTCTTAACCTGTTGTATGGGCAGTCGCTATAGTTCATTAGTTCTAAGTTTTAGGTGTAGTAAAATAAAATTTGATTAATCGCAGGACATTAAGATTATTGTTTCGGTAAAACATTTGCAGCATTTCGTAACCTCGTCACTATCACACTTTTGGGTCACACTTCGAGAGAGGCATTTGACACTTAAAGTTACAGCGCTTGTTTTATTTGCCCATAATTACAATTAAAACAGTGTATGGCAGTCGTTATAGTTCATATAGTTCTTAGTTTTAGATGTAGTAAAATAAAGTTTGATTAATCGCAGTAAACTGAAACATGTTAAAAGGTAATGAGACGCAATGAATAATATGTGTTTAATATACATACTAACTTCGGTATTCACCATATATGCATTAATGCCCAAATTAAGACATAAGATTTGAATTAAATTTGCACACAGATTCACAGCCCAACATACACACTTTGCCGATAAACTGATAAATTGCCATGCTTCTGAAATGTCTTCGTACATTATGATCACATTTATCTCTGAGAAACCAAAAGATTAGTAGTAATAATTCAATTAAATAATGCGGTATTTTACATTAAGTATATCGCTTACTACCCCATCTAACAAATAGCAATTTGATGCAATGCTTATGCGAACTGGACTTCATTATAATAATGGAATGAAATGTAGCCCACGATTCTATGGAAGCGGTTTGCTAACGAAAAGTAATATGATTTAATAATCTCATGATTTACATTTGCAACACAAATCCACTACAAGACATCTGACAATAACGCTTTATTACATGTGAAACCAATGTCTTTTTTATTAACGAAATTATTTGTTAGTTTGTTTTATGCGGCACATACATTATGGGCCAGCATTCAATCAGTAACATTAATGAAGCAAACTTGATATATGATTCATCAACAAATCCATCTTTCCCGCATGCCATTAACCACACACAATATTTAGTTGAAACGTAACAATAGTAAGTACTTCGATCATATGGGAGAAATTTAAAATAAAAGAACAATGGTATTGTCAATTAAAATATTTACATATTCACGATTTAGATTGCGGGGTTTGTGGTCTATGCAGGTATGTTTGTCTTCTTCTGATCCGATGTTATGGTTTAATGCGTATACTCTTAACATTATCCTATATGTTATTGTGATTTTGTGAAACAAAACTTAGCATTGTGTATGGCGTATATTACGGTCTCAATAATGCCAACTTTAACGCCACTTTTCTAAATGGCTATAACGTTGTCCCAAAAAATGACACTGGAACTTACTGATAGTCGTGTGTACAGCACAAAGAAGTCGCGTTCATCCAGTTATATCACAATTATTTCTTCTGCATTTTCAAGAGTGGAAGGATATAATATCACTCTGAGCATGATAGATCAAATACAAAATTTCGTTCTGCATAAATACTAGTATAAAAATAGATTTAAGTATTTAAGGTATCTTCAATTGTCAAACGGTTTTTAACACGGGCTAAAAACTATTTAAGTGCAAAACTTAACTTTTTGTTGAAATCTTACTTAATTATTGTCATCTAATATTCATGCCATATTTACTACAACAATGTATTAAATGTCAATGTATTGAAAGGAAAACAAATATTTCAATAGCTATATGCGTTTCTTCTGTATATCAAGACATAGCTTGCTTTAGTGGTCTGAACCTTTGCCGGGTGGTCTGACTTTGCTTTCTGACATTCTTGCAGAGTGTTAATTTACGCAAAATGATCAAATACAGATTTCATCTGAACATGTGGAAACAAAAAGCAGCTTCTGTTTGAAGCTGATATGATATTTTGGGTTATTCGTTATCGTATATCTGATTGATCATGTAATTTGAGAAGTATTTACTCTTTAAAGCCAGACCATACAAAAAAGCCGAGGGAAAAATATCCTAATATATTTGCCTTGATTGTCGATATTAAATGATATTTGATCCCAAGACATACCAGATAGACATATTAATGTCACACAAACATGCATCAAAATCATCAGAATCGAACGAATGAAATCCTTTCTAAATTATAGTTGACTAGGTGTTTCGTTCAGATCTATTAACGTCATCATGCCCAAATTACGTGTTGATATTTGCGAGTCTATTTTCATAACAGCGTCATTGAAACATATGCATTTTCAGGGCGAGTGCAGAGTTTTATCTTTCATGAAGATCTATTTTAACAGCACTAATTACGTGTGGATGTTCTGTGAAGGTCTGTACCTCTATCGCCTCATCGCCAATGCGTTCTCACCCCCCAAAACGGCTGCTTCTGTTCTACTTATTTGGTAGGGGTAATATTAAATGCTTTTGACAGTTAAATTATTTGATTTAATTGTAAAATAGTATCAGGACCGATGTATGTAGTGTTGTATAATTAAAAACGTAAACAGCGATACGCTTGGCGGAGAATAAGTCTTTCTAACTTTGTATCACTTGATTGTGACATTTTCATATTTTTGCGCTGAAAAAACGTGTTACTTGAAAATGAGAGTTTGCAATGAAGTTATATGATTTCTCAATATTGTTATTCATTTTGTCTGTTGCGGTTGCGAAAAAATTGAATATATACGTGTATGTTTAAATGTCAACTAAATGTTTGTCAGTGCACAACTTTTGATACTTTCACTTCTTAAAAAGTGAAATAAAGTGTGATGGAACCGGACAAGTTACGAAAATAACACACACAGAGAACCCATCAAAGCATTTCCGAGAATATATTTAATTATGTTTGCGTAAATAAATGTTCACTCTGAATCAAATTAAATATCACTTCACAAAAATAATTGTTAAAAAATAATTATATTTTTTTTCAGGATTAGGAAATTTTCCATTTTATATTCCTCTGCATATGCTATCATTCGATTAGTGATGGCCGATGAAAGGTAATATGTTACAATCAATGTACCATTTACAAGTATACATGTACAATTATGTGTGTACTGTCTTTACATTCATTTCACATTTATTTGGCGAGAATACCAATAAAAAAGCATTCAACAAACCCATGATATATAAAATAGTTGACAAAGTTAATGTAATGATATCGATGTGTCAATCGAATTTATATTTGTACTTATATTTTTTAACTGTTCTAAGACTTCATGGTTGGTCCAATATTTTATTATCGTCGCTATCGTACAAAGACGCCTTTGTGCCTCGTTAATGCCTTATATAAGAGTGGCACGATTGATGTATCAACATACGTTATACGCTCTGTCAATCGAACGCCGGTATACTGGTGGAGGAAGCATTTGTTGACATAACCTGAGATTTAACTTGAACTATAATCGAAAGAGAGCATGAACATGGCGGTTTATACGAAATTTTTATAAACATATCAAACAGACAACGCGAAAATTGTGATGGTTTTATAGCAGAAAGTGCTGTTGCTTTTTTACGCCAGCAAAAATCACAAAGTGTTTCAACTTAGAGTATTTAATGATTATATTGGTATTGTATACAATATGTGAAATTACTTGTTTTTACATATATCTTATGTTGCAATTACGTTCATATTGATTTTTTACTTAACTACAAAAATGACATTTTTGTAAATCTGTTCACGAATCTATCGATTCACTTACCAATATAATTAGTATTATTTATATTTAGTCACGACATTTGAAGAGATTTTCGTTTATTTACAAAACAATATTTTAGATAGAAGTATTGCATCATATTTATTAGGCGCTTAACGATTTTGTGGTATCTGTAAGTCTGCCTTTTCGTTTTAAATAACAGTATAAAACGTAAAACTTATGAAACAAGTAATTTAACATCCATTATGCAAACAGGTCACCTATATTTCGTACCAGCGTTGGTCCAGCGTTCTCTTGCTGTTTTGTTCGCCTTTCATTTTTTCATAGAATAAAACTTCCTACGCCAACAGCTGTCACTTACCCAATGCATGGTATCAAATTAAGAGCATATCTGTTGCAACGGCATGGTTCATATATATCACTTTATTATAAGTGTCAATTAATAGATGTCGGCCGACATATGTTCCGATATCACTTACCTTAACGTTTTTTTTATTAATGCGTGCACAACTTTAATTGGAAGATGTGTGCATGTTCGTTGTTTGATATTGATCTAGCGTACATAATTCAGTAGTTTTTTGTCAATGAAACACTTAAAAATTGTAATGAAACACCAGACAACGTGGTCGTTTACCAATTTAAGCCTGGACAATACGTACAATTGATTAGACATTTGTCATGGCCTATGAACATGCATATTATTTTAACTTCGTTTTGTGATTCTTATTGTTTAAGTTATTCGGCTTTTATTCACATCCATACATTTCAGTTTGCAGTGTACGGAGACAAATATACATTTCACCTGCACACACATGTGTTCCCAAATGAAATAATATGATATAAGCAGCAGCTTGGATCTCCAACAAAATATAAACGACGATTCAATCATAGACACACCAAAAACATTACCACTGTATTAAGCATTAAAGCAAAAAAATAATTACAATATACTTATGCAATTTGTTTGCAGATTGTTTCAAATTTCCCAGTATTTTATTTCCTTCCCTAGACATTAGGTGTAAGCTTGAATTCCCCATGCTAAGCTAAGCTTATTCCTCAGCCTTATCATTGAGATTATACTCATAATTTCAAATAAATCAGCATCAAAATATTATCCTTAAACTTTGACTGGTGATTTGCCCCAGACTGGTTTATGCTTAGTTGTGTATTGATTAAATGCTTCATCTTTTGAAGCCAATCCATGCAGGATGTGTTCATAGTTGTGTCTTAATCTAGAACAAACAGCAATGTTATTCAAACTTTTAGTGAAGAACTGATGTACCATCAGCGAATTGGGTAACAGTACATGCAATATTTTCAATTTCTATTACTTTACTTGCATTTACATTTATAAATTGAATTGCCAAACTGTAAGCGTAAAGAAACGTGTTTCTATTGTAATAAACTCTGATATGAGACTTTTGATTTGAATTCCTTTCATAACATTAGTTTTGAGAAGGGACATAAATTTTAAAATGTTCGACAAAAGTAAAAAAAAAATGCTTATTACTTCAGTCAAATTAAATGGTTCTAAACTTGTTTTCAAAATCAACAGTTCATGGGTATTGTTATTGTATTTTTCACAATATCAAATAAAAGGCTGGTATTCTCTCCAATATGTCTGTGTTTTAAAGATCCTCTCTGATCTTTAGAAATTGGTATCAAGGACAGTTTCAAATATGTAATGAATAGTCTCCTGTGAAAACATTTTTAATGAAACGTTAATTGCCTCTGGTTTTGTTATCGTTGGATACAAATGTGAGTATTCCTTGTTTTCAGTTACTTACATTGTTTCAGAGGCAGAAGTATAGTGAGGCTTATTACTATTAAGAGGCCTTAAACTTGCCAAAGGACTTTAATAACTTATACCTTATGGGTCAAAATGCACAGAATAAGAGTCGTTGTAAGCATAATTGTTTATGCCATATTTGTAATCTTGGGCAGCTTCTTTTAATATAGCATAATTGTAAAAAGTCAGCGACCTTAATCTTTTTTCAGTGAAAGGAATGTTGTTACTAGAAGCAAATTTATTTTATATAAGGATTCTCGGCTCCATAAACCCATTTTGCCGTAGTTCTAAATAAAGCACCATCAATGTACATGTTCCCAATGTTTAAAAATTCTTAAGCTCTAGAATGAGATCTTCCATACTTTAATTTGTTAATTTGATCAATGCTTCCAGTTGCTTTTAAAATCTTTTCATTCTTAACTCTGTCTTTTATTTGAAGCTTGAATATGAAATAATTTGACCTCTTGATTTCTTAAGAACAAAGCCAGATGAATTGCAGTGCTAACTGCTCACGCATAGTGGTGTTAACTAGTGTAATTAATTTAAATATATATACGACTATAACTGATTGGAAATACAGCTTTCTATTTATGATATAGTTTGTTGTGTACCGATATGTATGGAAGTTGTTTAAGGTTCTTTTAGCCTCAGGCAATTTCCAGTTAATTTTTTTTTACATGAGAAATATCAAATCAAAAATGTAATTAGAATCTTTATCAAATTTGATGCATGTTTTATCCATTAGTAATTGTGTAAGACATTGTGTTTTTTATGTGAAAATTAAAAGTACAAATTAACAAGTGAAGATGACCTAAGGCGTTCTTTATACCAACCCAGAACATTACTAAACAATCCATTTTGCCTATCATGCAGAAACAGTGTTTTAACATATAAAATGTATGCCTTTTCATATCTATAACAAACATTATCTCCATGGATGGTCTGATCAGTTTGTCAGCATCGCATCTCTGCAAAGGCCCCGTTGTAAAACCTTACGCCTTTCTTCATGATGTAATGTTATGGCAATCATACGTCGGTATACTCATTCAGCGACATGACATGACCTGAGATTTATTTTACCTTTAATCGACCGAGAAACGTATCTGTCAGATTGTACGAGACCTGACATTAAACATACCTTTGAAACAAATCTTACTTTTATAAGTTACCTGACATTAAATCGTGACATTATTCATACGAGAATACGATTCTTTACCATTTTATCCTTTATATTCCGAGCTCTGAAACCCGGCGTTGTGTTTTTCTTTTTTTTCAAAAGAATGTGAATATGAAATATCAGCGTCGATCAAAACCATAAAGACAATATGTTTTGCTCATAAGCCGAGTGTTAAAATTCGAAATAAACATGCGTATAAAGTTTCATTAACAAATAATGTTCAATTCTATTTTAGTCCTTTTCGCGAAAAAAATTACATGACTATACATATCCGTGAGAAACAAATGAATGTGGCAAGGAATGTATTTAAAAAATATAGGTACAATACCATAACACCGCAATGTTGGGTAAAACGACTAACAGTTAACAATAGTTTTTATGTTCCCGTGTTGTGTTTGACTAAGTAAAAATATAATATAAAACCCTTACATCGCTTGATCCATTTAACCGTTACATAATTTACTCGTACCTGTTTGCAAATGTATTTAACATATCAATATAGCCCATATTCATGCTTTGTACTTATCTCAAAATAAAAGAAATATAATGCTTAAAAATGCGCAAGAATCAAGCTCATGCTCATAAAAAAACATTTACATTTTTAAAGCTGGATTGACGCATGTGTTTGCTTTTATTTATTAAAAGGGTGTATCAGTTGTTGTTGTTTTTTTTTCATTTATTCCCTTATACGCTTATTAGTCCTGTTGTATGATAAAGAACAGTGTCTGGTTAAAATCATTATTTTACTTTCAATTTACTGAAAACTCTTTAAAGTGCTCTGTTTAGCACTTCAGCGGGCTATTGAAAAAAGACAATCAAAAAAATATTTATTTATTCAAATTAAAAATCCACATCTCATAGCATTTCTTTCTATGTTTCTTAATCTGTTGCCACGGATCATCCTTTCATCGTTCAAATTATGAATGCAAATTTCTCGTTCTCATGTGGCCGTTTCTCCTAGGAGGCTGTTAATTGAATAGCATGTGCGTTGAAACTTAATTTTCCGGCTTCAGTAGAATATGGATAGGAAACGTAGGCATTGCATCTTTATATTTTTAGAAATGCTAACGATTGTTTTTACCAAGCCTACGGCACTGATGAATATTCATAAACATTGTCACCATGCGGAAGAGCCCCAACCTAATCCTTTCATTAATAAGTGATTTTAATGCTTAATATGTTGGCGTTTCAATCGCATTTCATCGGATCTCAACTCTGTCATGAATTCTTGAGAACTTACCTGTGTTTGTCTGGAAAGAGAAAAACAGTAATGCATTTTATTGGTGTCATTGCCTTGAATAGATTAATACATACCTTACACCGCACCTATATAAATGCATTAGCGTTCATGGCAGTAATTTTACAATTTAATAAATATCGCGATTGAAATTGTTATCTTTCACATCAATTCTGAAATCTGCACAATTGTATGTCTAATATAAACATTAAGAGCTGAACACAGATATTGTAAATGGAGTAATTAAGATAATTTAAAAAGGTGTCGTCTCATTGCTGTAATATTTTGGCAAAGGAAACAAGGAAATGTCTCAGTAATTGTTAATGATTGAGAACGCTTTACTAGTTCAATATTACACTGTCAATCACGAAGACGCCCAATCTAATCCATTTTGCTATTAGAAAAGCAACGTATCTTGATTATTTCAATCATTTTCTCTTGCAGTTGCCTGTCGTTTATCCTTTCCAAAGTTTCATAAGAAAAATCAGATGCGAAGATTCACTGCACCTTGCAATCATCGTAGTGCCCTATCTGTAACAATTTCATGGTTGATAAAATCATCAATTTACTGTTCTTATCAGGCGACATATGTTACGCTATCACATGATATTGATGCGTTCACGGTTAATCTTTGGTGATAATGTATGCAATTTGCGATAGTGATTGTGTGTAGGTTTGAATAAACGTGTATCTTTTTTATTTTATTTAATCAATAAATTATAAGGCGAGTTGTTAGATCCGGCGTTTGTTAAAAATATATTAGCATACATAAAAAAAAATATTTTCAGATGAATTATCGGGCACTCGATCCCTTATAAACATCGCCTTGTCCTATATTTTAGGCATTTGGTATCTACACATCAAGATAAGTTGCACATCATAACAATCAATAAAACATAGGTCATCACCTTAAAACACGAGTTTGTTTATTTTTCTCGAGAACAATTGTATTATACTAGCTAAAAAGGAGCAACATGATAATGTGTATCTAACAAGTGTTACACAAAAATGCTGCCGTGAAATTGATACGTGTGTAAATCATTGTAGACAATTTATTTTGATCTTATATATTCTAACTTCTAATTTTTAAAAATGTTTCCGTAAACGAACCTTACAACAGTGTTTGCGTTATGTGTTTAAATCTCATTTACACTAAACCAGGTTTGAATTCCATCTAACAATACGGTCCTTTATTATAATTCATGTTTAAAATCGCATCTCAAACTGACCGATATATATCGAATATATTCTGAAATTAATTATTCAATAAATATAATTATAAAAACATTTTCAATAACATTTTCTCGTTATCGTGTACGATCATCGTTTTGAGCCATAGAAGTGTTCCTGATGACCATGTGTTAACAATAACTGTTCTCTAAAACCGTTACTCTGTTCAACAGATGATATCTTATTACACTATTTCGCTTTCCTGGATAGGGTCATGTTGTTTTGGTCCAATTAGTGTTATAATCAAATGGATAGTGCAATGTCGCAATGGTCTAATCAGTGTGATAATCAAATGTTAGTGCCATGTTGTCTTGGTCCAATCATTGCAATAATCAAATGAATAATACCATGTTGCATTAGTCCAATCAGTGCAATAATCAAATGTTAGTGCCATGTTGCATGGGTCTAATCATTGCTATAATCAAATGAATATTGCTATGTTACCTTGGTCAAAGCAGTGTCATAAACAAATGAATATTGCCATGTTGCCTTAGTCCAATCAGTGCTATAATCTAATCTTAGTGTCATGTCGCCTTGGTCCAATCAGTGCTATAATCAAATGTTAGTGCCATGTAGTATTGGTAAAATCAGTGCTATAGTAAAATGAATGGTGCCATGTCGCCTTAGTCTAATCCGTGCTATAATCAAATGTTAGCGCCATGTTGCCTTGGCCTATCAGTGCTATAAACATATGAATATTGCCATATTGACTTGGCCAAATAAGTGCTATAATCAAATGAATATTGCCATGTTGCCTTATTCCAATCAGTGCTATAATCAAATGTTAGTGCCATGTTGCCTTGGTCCAATCAATGCTATTATCAAATGAATAGTTCCATGGTGCCTTTGTCCAATCATTGCTATACAAAAAATGAATAGCTCCGTGTTGCCCTGGTCCAATCAGTGCTATAAACAAATTAATATTGCCATGTAACCTTGGTACAGACAGTACTATAATCAAATGAATAGTGCCATGTTGCCTTGGTCCAATCAGTGCTATAAACAAATGAATAGTTCCATGTTGCCTTGGTCCAATTAGTGCTATAAACAAAAGAATATTGCCATGTTTCCTTGCTCCAATCAGTGCTATAAACACATAAAAAGTTTCATGTTGCCTTGGTCCAGTCAGTGCTATAGTTAAATCAAAAGCGCCATGTTGCCTTGGTCCAATTAGTGCTATAAACAAAAGAATATTGTCATGTTTCCTTGCTCCAATCAGTGCTATAAACACATAAATAGTTTCATGTTGCCTTGGTCCATCAGTGCTATAGTTAAATCAAAAGCGCCATGTTGTCTTGGTCCAATCAGTGCTATAATTAAATCAAAAGCGCCATGTTGTCTTGGTCCAATCGGTGTTATAATTAAATGAATAGTGCAAGTTGCTTTGGTCCAATCAGTGCTATAATTAAATGAATAATGCCATGTTGCCTTGGTCCTTTCAGTGCTATGATTAAATGAATAGTGCAATGTTTCCTGGGAACACTCAGTGCTTTAAATAAATGTGGTGAGTTTTTTCTAGAGTATTGTCTTCTGTATGGTGATTGTATATTAAATACTGTTAAACTGGATTGTGACGGAGATTAATCCGTAGGCGACCTTAGATTTCTTTCATCTGGTGGATACGCATGAAATATTATTCATATTACATGTATACTTTTGTCTTCTATGTGGTGCCATGTTTTCTTGGACACCGGGAAAAGCGGATGTTCAGTGTTATATATTACACCAAGTAAAAGGAAAATATCAAAACTGCCATCTGTTTAAGAATTTTATATTGCTCCATTGGTATAACCGTTTCAATCGCAATGCACAATAGTTCCCAATATTGGCTTATTTCTGTTTCTTGATGACAGTTACATTTCTCACAGTAATGTGTGTTGCCCAATAGGGAAAATTACCGATAAAGAATCGTTTTGGAACAATTAGCACCAAAAACCCCTAATTTGGGAATATTCGCGTCTTGAAATCTTCAGATTGAAAAGTATGGGTCACTGTAATTGCCTGGAACTTAATTGCAAAAACCCATCTTCATATTATGTTTCATGCTTGTTGCTGAAATATTCAGTTTAAGAGCTCAGTTTATTTTTTTCACATGCTGGTAATGCACTTTTTGGGAAAAAAAAACGAAACTTTCGTTCCTTTTTTTAATTTTTGGACGGCGATTGGGAATTTTGTATTTTTTCCTCAATTGTTAACGTACCTTTCACGGGTACTTTATAAAGAAGGAGAAAGAATCTCTATCAATTTTCTTTTATCGAAATGCGCAAAAACGTCAGATAAGAATACATTCAAAATCCGACAGACAGACATTTGCATGGCAGGCAAGTCAGAATCAATACATTAACCTTACCAATTAAGGCAAAGGAAACTAAATTGTATTAATGTGTTGCAAAGTTGAGATATCATACGGAAAATTTTGTCAGGCAACTCAATAATTCCCTCTTGGGAAATTTCCCCAGAGTTGACTTGAATCGCGACAAACTGATTTGCTTTCTATTGGTCGCAATTTCTTCGATTCTATAACACTCTCCCAGACATACGAATATTTTAATATAGCTTTCGTGAAAGTATATCACACGATATGGTGTTGCAAAAGCAATCACTATGTTCAGGTTAAAAAAAATAACAAAGTGTCTAAATTATTCACCAAATAATCTAGAAGGTGGCGTTAAACATTTAACAAAACAAGACTTTGTTTGATATACATGTGTGCATATACGAGTAATGCTATGAGTGGCTATAACGATTTTTTAAGCCAGGAAAAGAACCAGGACATACCACACGTTACCCCACTGGGCTTTCTCAACACCGAAATGTATATATCATATATATATATTTATTTTAAAACTGAAATGGCAGATATCTTGACGATGCATCTAAATATCTAGATCAGTGAAAGGAGCACTGGAATACATAGCCGGAGATCGTGCGCTCAAATCCCAGCACGAGAAAATGGGTATTATGCCATATGCGGCTTGCGTACGATTCGCGCGGTCTGGTAAGGGGCTACCACCATGTCCGCTATTGGGCCACGAAACATTGCCTGACTTTAAAGCGGCCAACGTAGCTCCTGAGTCTGGATATATATGGTACAATACCCATTTAAGCATGACGCGAATAAAAGAACAGTACTTTGATAGGCTTATCTTGCACGTGATAAGTGTGAATAAGTAAACTGACAACTGTCATATAACTGAAATATTTCTAAAGACGGCGAAAGATAATGCAATTAACGAATGCTTGTTATTAAACAGTGTACAGTTGTTTAATTGTCGTATAACTTTTTGTTCTTGTCTTTTATTTTCAGTTGTTGGGCGAAGAGTCATGGAGGCGGATTGGAGTGGATCATTTTCGCGCCAAATTTATTCTGCCTAGTGGTTAGTAGCATTTAAGCGTTCAACATTGTGTACATTTTACACGAATAAAAGATTTAAAAAAAACACTTTA
Organism: Dreissena polymorpha; assembly: GCF_020536995.1. Taxonomy (NCBI): domain Eukaryota; kingdom Metazoa; phylum Mollusca; class Bivalvia; order Myida; family Dreissenidae; genus Dreissena; species Dreissena polymorpha. The sequence continues at coordinate 45,148,263 of NC_068367.1, forward strand.
AAATCTGAAATCATGTATAGACTGTATTTTTGCAAGAATAGCAATATTTAACCATTTATTCCAGGCCAACGTATATTTTCTCTGCAGCATCCTTCGTATTCTTCTAACTCAGCTTACCGTGCATCCGAATGAGCCCAGTAATTTCAGATTAGACTTAATTGAACTTACAGTGCTTCTCATTAATGTATCCCTTCTTCTTATATATTCATTACATTAACAGTAATTCCCAATTCAGCCAATAGGTCCAGCCATATATTCTGTATATTTACCGAATTTACGGCTGACCTCACTAAATTCAGGTAGGAATTCATTACACTTATCCTCCTTCAAATAAACGGGGTATTTCACGGTATATTTCTGTATATACACAGTAATACCTAATTCAGACATTAAGTCAACCAGCTATTCGGTATTTTCATCAAACTTACGACTGTAGGCAAACTGTGAAGAAGGTAAATAGCAATATATTTACCGTACAACCGAATTGAGCCATTCATTTTAAGTAGGTTTTCACTACATTCATCGTAATGAATCCATTAATTTCTTGTTTTAAGTATTTTTACCAATAATTTGATGTATATGTTCAGTATATTAACCGTACTTCCGAATGAATCTAGTATTAAGGAAAGATGTTCTATTTTTTACAGATAAAATATCTTTGAGTTTAGGATAAGCATTACATTTATAAACATATATATAATAAGTCGTTAAGGCTAATATTACTCAAAATGCCTCCACTTGATTACTTTAGTTTAAATAGATGCTTTGTGCTGTAATTTTATTTAAGGGTAGCTTTTATGTAGACGTAGGGTGGGGTTGAAGTGTCGGCCAGTTTGGTCAAGATGGTAGCTTAAAATAGAAAAATGGATTCCGCCCAATAATTTGATTTTAGATTGAGGTATTTCGCTGATATTTTTGTGATGGTAGCTTACAAAAAGATCTCGTTTTCAAAATAATAATTCAGCAAATTTATTTATCTTGGCATGGTCATATTACTTTGTTTGATTTGTATATTAGTACTATATGTTTACATATACTAAATAAACTAAACTTCTAATCAACTGCAAGTATGTCTTTGTGGTCATTATGCCAGACTGACAGAAAATTTACATTATGCTTTCAAAGCTTAAGTTTGAGCTGTCAAGGAAAAGTTCTTGCTATGTTTAATTGTGTGTTGTATTATTTTGTCTGTTGCAGTATTGGATGGGCAATAAGTAACTAGCTATAAACAGAATAACGGCTTATAACACTTATAACAATCACATAGAGCAATGCTACGTGATGTCAAGTGTCGTGAATACGTTTAAGACGCTTTGACACTCCTTTTCAGAACAATTATTGCGAACTAATTGATCAAGTCAGAAGCCTGGAGTAATAATTTCATGTGTATAATTACACGTTTAATTCATTCCCTTTCTTGCTTCTGGAGTTTGAAGTGATTCAACGACCACTTTTGGCTTCGTTACATTTTACTTGATAATTCAACCTACTAATAGTTTCTCGTATTTTCTCTCCTTAAAAATTACAGGATACGTTATTCTCTGAATGAAACTTATGTAATCATTAATCAGGCCATGTCAATGTCTTTATATTAAACACTCACTGACATTTGTTGTGAAAGAGATAAATCGCGCACGTTTCGAACAAAACACTTTGCGACAATTACAAAAGTAAATATACATTTACAGTGTTCGCATATGAAACTGATTTTAGGTTTTAGTTTTTTTGTCTAGTTCAGACCCTATCACGATTCATTTTTTAACTTTAATATTGTGTCTTAGGTTTTGTTCTGCATTGAATTGACACTTGTCAATTTGCATAAAATAAATGTTACTACAGTTGTAATATTTATATGATGTTCTACCAGCCGCCGATTTGTATGTGCAAGCGAAATGTTATTCATTACATAAGTATTTAAGTAGATTAAATCTTCAGCTTGTCCATACTATACAAAACAATACATACACCCGACTTACAACTAAACTAAGGTTTATTAAAGCAGACTCACCGCCTTTAATGGTCAATACAAAGCTTTAGGGCTGTGAACGGTCAATACAAAGCTTTAGGGCTTTGAGTGCTAAATACAAAGCTTTAGGGATTTGAGTGCTAAATACAAAGCTTTAGGGATTTGAGTGCTAAATACAAAGCTTTAGGGATTTGAACGGTCAATACAAAGCTTTAGGGCTGTGAACGGTCAATACAAAGCTTAAGGGCTGTGAACGGTCAATACAAAGCTTAAGGGCTTTGAACGGTCAATACAAAGCTTTAGGGCTGTGAACGGTCAATACAAAGCTTTAGGGCTGTGAACGGTCAATACAAAGCTTTAGGGCTGTGAACGGTCAATACAAAGCTTAAGGGCTTTGAACGGTCAATACAAAGCTTTAGGGCTTTGAGTGCTAAATACAAAGCTTTAGGGATTTGAACGGTCAATACAAAGTTTTAGGGCTGTGAACGGTTAATACAAAGCTTTAGGAATTTGAACGGTCAATACAAAGCTTTAGGGCTGTGAACGGTCAATACAAAGCTTTAGGGCTGTGAACGGTCAATACAAAGCTTTAGGGCTGTGAACGATCAATACAAAGCTTTAGGGCTGTGAACGGTCAATACAAAGCTTTAGGGCTGTGAACGGTCAATACAAAGCTTTAGGGCTGTGAACGGTCAATACAAATCTTTAGGTCTTTGAGTGGTCAATACAAAGCTTTAGGGATTTGAACGGTCAATACAAATCTTTAGGGCTTTGAACGGTCAATACAAAGCTTTAGGGCTTTGAATGGTCAATACAAAGCTTTAGGGCTTTGAATGGTCAATACAAAGCTTTACGGCTTTGAACGGTCAATACAAAGCTTTAGAGTTGGAAAGTGTTGATGGCTAGTATCACCTCACACTGAGCCAATATTCATCACAAAAGACAAACGTGTAAATACACATTAAGCTTATAATATTTTAAGAAGATACACATTTAAGTGTTACCATATTGTACTTCAAAGGAAAGTCATAAAGTGTCTTTTGTAGAATGCAATTAACGTATTATGATTGCTGATTGTTATCGCTGAGAAGAGCTGTAGTCTGTTTAAACGACATTTTATTTGTCTTTTATTGTGGCGTCTTTCGAACAACTGCGATTCATTGACTTGAGCCTTTAAGAGATAATATGGTGTCCTCAGATTCGTAATTGTGTTGGAAATCAAGATTGATTCTAAATCAATATGATCCTCGCTCTGTGAAACGGGGTTTAATGCATGTGTGTAAAGTGTCGTCACTCTCCGCTTTAATGACATTTCTCGTCTGAAGAAAGTCTCTTCATAGCAAAACTATCTTGTTTCGGCGTAAAGTGTCGTCACTGATTAGCCTGTGCAGACTGCAAGCCTTCTCTAGGACGACACTTTATGCACATGCATTAAACCTCCCTTTCACAAAGAACAGCTAATATATGTGTTAAATTCAAATGAGTCCAGCCCTTGGGCTTGAATGTTTGATTACCCCAAATTAGTTCGATTGATATTTCCATGGCACTCTTCTTGATACGAAATTGTCATCTGAAAATGCGCGAATGTTTGATTTTTAAGAAAACTATTTATGGAATTTTGATGCAAACATTTCTTAAGAAATTTTTACATGCACATTTATTCGTCTCTCAAATAAACCGTTTAATTAGTTTGATATATTCCACAAAAACAAGTATCCTCCGTGTGCGTCTTGTATATATTTACAATGTTTTATATTTAGATCATATGAAGACCATTACAAGTTTCATGGCTTGCTCTCGCATTATTATTAGCCATATTAAATGTGCAAAATTAAATTAATTGTTAAATACATATGTACACAACATATGTTAGTTGTTTGCTTGATTTTTGTCTTGGGTTTTAGTGAAATGTTAGGATTTAGCTCTTGTTGATTGTGTTTTTTTCAGGGCCTTGTGGTAGCAATCATATTCTGTATCTGTAACGGAGAGGTATGTTATTGTGCTGTGTATACTTTTTCAGTTAGTTACGCTTTGTTTGCATTCTTCATGAAAATCCAATTTCTAATTCAAGCTTAACATTTGTTTTAACGATGGTAAACAATACATTCGCTTTTTGCAGTAAATTATAATCATCCAAGAGACATGTATTTATTATATAATTATTCTGTTATATAATTAGTAAACTTGATATACATCGGAAACTATATTTTCTAAATAAAATATGACTTCATTAGGCACTTTCGAAACGTTTATTCTAAATTTATCGCTTCGATATCGATTCATAAAGCCAAAGAAGTCATTAGTTTCTCAAGCGACTTGAATATATACCGTTAATCTAAATTTAATGAGATCACACTTACACCATTGACATGTAGACTGTTATAAGTAACACTATTACTTGTCAGCTGAAAATGTTATTAATTACCCAATCGGCTCGTATATCTATGTCATTCTGGCATGTTGTCGTGTTTGCGCCGTTAATACCATCGAACACACCAGAACGGTATGGTACAAATTAGCCACAATAAACTATTTTTCGATCAGGTGGTGGCGCTAATCAAGCATTCCTGGAGGAGACGACAGAACGCGCTGGAAATGGTCGCCAAAAGAGTTAACTCCGCATCGAGCCTGAATCACTACAACACAGTTACCTCCCGAATAAACTATCAAAGCGGTGACAAGAACTCGCCGAGTCGAACTCTCATATCGTGTATGAAGAAGGAGGAGTCGGAAGAAGCGACCGATATTTGAATCCGGGGCAGGACAACAAAGCCCATGGGCTATTTAACGAAGAGACACTCATGGGATTTAATGGTCTCCTTTCATTTAAACTGAAGCGGTGTGCGGCACCTTACCACACCGTGTTGATGCATTTGTCTTCATGAAACATCGCATAGTTTAAACATATGTATTGTAATTCTCAACGATGGGCTGTTTGTGGATGTTTTGTGTGTATCAATTCTTTGTTCATATGTGTAACCTTTTTTCTTTGATCGAATATGTTTAATATTTTATAACTATACTGTTTTCACAAAGTATGTATGGACACTGGTACAATCGAAGAAAAAAAGCAATATTATTTGACAATACTTTGCTTGACTTATATGTTTCAGATTTCCTAATAAACTGATCTAAGTTTGAAAAAAATCTAGAAATATCTAAAGCATATGCCGACTTGTAGAAAGCGTGTGTTTTGTGACGATATAGCGATGCTAGTACTGAAAATAAACATGTTTACACAATAGCCATCACAAGAGTAAACGTTTATTTTGCAGATATCAACCATTTACTAAGAGAGTACTTCAATAAGTTTGTAGGTTAAAGATATTCAGCAAAAATCATGGTGAAAACATAGGGATTGGTTCCCATATGTGTTACATTAAAATGAATCACAATAAGCAAATCGTCCGATAATTGGTAAATTGAATTGCAAAATAATTGTTCGGAAATAATATTTTGATTCGAGATTTGTTATAATTAAGTATGAATTTGATATATTCATGACAATAATGAAATTAGAAAAGAATTCAAGCTTCGATTGTTATAGGCTTGAATATCTATTATCAGTAACTTAATTATTAAACATCGTAATATACTCAGAGAATGCTATTTTTATAAGGAATTACTTTTGAATGACGGTGTTTATAATTTAATAGATAAACATGGAGTTTTTACTTGCATAGGAACATCATGCCGTTATTCAGAAGCCTATATACTACGCTTCTGCAGACCCAATACGCGCGAATGAACGATACAAAATTGTAAGGTGTCCTATTTTTATTATAACTTAGCATCAGACCATGAAGTCTTACTCTGCAGTTATAATGAGACATATATTTTGGCTGCATAACATTTTCTGGTGAAGTGACAACGGTCGATAGATTAAAACATATGCGTGTGTCATGTTTGTTATGTAAATCTAATATTAGTATCCCAAGAGACGTAATCCAGCCTAGGTGTCAAACTATAGTTTTAGCTAAATGTGATTAACATCTTCACATTATATTAAAAATCGACAAAAATGCTTAAAGGGGCCTTTTCACAGATTTTGGCATTTTTCAACTTATTAATTCAATGCTTTATATCGATAAATGTAAACATTGGATCGTAAAAGCTCCAGTAAAAAATCAAGAATAAAATTAAAAAAAGGAAAAAAACACTGCCCGGACCAGGTTTCGAGCGAGTGACCCCTGGAGTCCTGCCAGAGTCCTGAAGTAAAAACGCTCTAGCCTACTGAGCTATTCCGCCGAGTACACATCTTTGACGTATTTTATACCTTATATAAGCAATCTTCGTAGTTTCACAAAATTTAACGACAAAAACAGAACTCTCCAAATTATTCAATCGTTTCGCGTTGCAACGCTTTATAATTTTTAGGTTTTAAAATCGTCAAAAGATGCATATAATGGCTATATTAGACCATGGTAAATGTTCAGTATTACTGTTTCCTCACAAATATCATAACTAAAACGAAAATTTGCGAATCTGAAACAACTTTTTTCAATTTTGTCAATTTACCAAAGCGTGAAAAGATCCCTTTAATTTCGACAAAAGATAACAAAATATTGACTTGACCTTTGAGTCTTGCGTTCGCCATACGTTCTCATAATAACATGGGTACCGATTTAGTAAGCGATCATTAAAAGCATATCTAAATTGGACAAAAAGGTTCTACATTTAACTAAAAATGCAAACTTGCTTGCAGCCATATGGGTATTCTGCGTGATACCAACACCCATATACGTTAACATGTGTGCAAAGATATGTCGAAATCCGTTTATGCTCGGTGAGGTTAGAGAGCAAAACAAATATCGGAAATATTTATTGATTGATTAATAGTATACTTGTATTTAGAATGTTATTGATTTAATACAAAGTACTACAGAGTAAATTGTCTTCTGTTTTAATTCAATACAATTACAAAATATGTTCAAAGAGAAATTCGTCTTTGGTCGGTTGGTATCGACAATATACACATTGTTTGAAAACGAAAATCAGTATTCGTTTAATTTTCCTCTTTGTTTAACCAAAAAATATTTATTAAAAAAACGAGACCGTTGGATGAAATTCATTTATTTCCGTTAAGTTCATTCGTGGAGAGATTTTAGTTTTCTTGTCATAGGTCGAATCGTTACGGGGTTTTTTGGTGACTGTTAACTTTGCTCCGAACTGAAACAAAATATTCATGTATTCATCAATTTAAGCCATACTTCACAGTTTACTTAAGCAGTAAGTGCGTCGTTAAGAGACACGCATGTGCACAGTTTGCAGGTTTTTTATGCAAACAGCAAGACAAAATTGCTTCCATATGTAAACTCGTCCTAAAAACATTCGCCAATTTAAGTTTGTTTAAGGTCATAAGCAAAAAACATAAAACTGTCTTATATGGCTATATCTTCAATGTCTTACTTTCTAACCATATAACAGAAGAGCAACTGTTGGTTTCAGTTGGTAGTTTAAAGTGTGGTCTTATTAATGCGCAGCTTTACCAATTGACGTAAATTTCATTACATTTATTAAATGTATTATTCCGCAATATAACTCGACCATATTATTTCTAAACATAGTTTAAACGGCATACTCGTCATAATTTATATATGTAGATTAACCTTAGTTGAATCTTTGTTAACACAAACACTGAAAACACACACATACGCGCACTTAAAAAATATATGATTTAACATATTTAAATTTGATGGGGAAGGAATAGTTAATTTAGTTCCACGTTATACAAGGTCCGTGATTTTTATTCCTTTCCCATCTTGCTAATAATGAGCTAATTAGACACACTTAAGCGTCAATATTAAACATGTTACCTTAAATAAAGGCAATTGAGTGCGTTGGATAAAAATAATAAGAATATTTTAGGAACATTGAGAATCAATACGAATACTGGTGGAAACAGATATTGCTTCAAAAACAAACAATCTAAACTATGTGTTTAGTCATGTTAACTGACTCTTAGCAGATCCGTCACATAAGTTTATGGTGAACGTGCGGAAATCGGTGGCCGCGGAATACAGGATGGACATTCGACTTTCGACGGCCTCCGCAGCTGTCATAACAACTTTTTATAATGAAGCTTCAGACAAATAATTGATCATCGCTTAGTCCAAAGAAACTTAACTTATCATATTTAATATTGAAGCAGGTGCTTATATAAATTTGTAACAACAACGGTAGTCTAGTATTTTGTCATTGTCCTTATTTCAAGAGCTTTGTTTTAAATGAATCAAATACAATACTCTTATAACAAAATTCTCCTAAATGTAAAGGTAAAACACATTATGTATTGCTGAATTACTGAGTTGCCGTAAGGTTTGTATATGTATAATTAAATATAAAAAAGAAATCCACGTTTTAATATTTAACTGTCATGAGTATAAAAATATTTAACTACACATGAAACATTCTCACAAAGATACTTCCGTCTTGTATTTATAATAAATGATGGGTTGGTTTAGTTTGAGTTTCAATAAACAAATTACGCAGCGTCTTGAGTAATATTATTTTTCTATAATAAATGATGCAGAGTGACAACAGGTTGATTCAATCAATGTGACGGGCATTATAATTGACCAAGATGTGCTAAGTTTAAAATAAGAATATGTATCTTTGCCATCGTCAAATTTGATCATAAAACCTTGTGTTGTTTGTTCTGTTAATTACAGTTAATCATAATCCCAATGTTTCATCATGGCGTTCACATTTCTAAAAAAAAACAAGTTAGTTACCGTTACAGAACTAATTAAAAAGATGGGTATCAGAGGTACTAAAACAAAATATTTGTATACAGTGTTTTGTGAATAACTTGTATTTAACATTGTTTCACATTTGATCATATTGTAAAACCAATGCATTTCTTAAATAACTAGCACATTATATGCAGTCGGATTCGCTGTTTGAATGTTAATTTGATTGACTTATGTTACACCTGTCATCTGTATGTTTATAGGTTGCACGTTTTATCATACTGCTTCACAATTATTTATTTTATTTTGGATAAATCATATTGCCTAACGTATACATTTATTAAATAGCTTTAACATAGTGTGCATTCGTATTCAAAGTCTGATCGCTATTTACAGATTGTGTTATAAACATCACGTATAACAGGTAGCTCTTATTGCAATATGCCATAATTAATAGCTTACCAAAGGGACCTTGAGGTTATATAAAGAGCGTATTACAACATACACCTGGTAATGTTTTTCACAACATATGCTTTCAACTGCGCTTTTGGTTGCTTATCGACGTTCACTTTGTTAATGGACGGCATTTTCACTCTTCGATTTCATAAATTACATTGTCTATTTTTGTTGACGATATACTTAATAGTTTCTGTATTTTTTATAAATTGATGTTTGTTAACGAAAAATATTATATTTTATCAGCAGTGAAACAACATCAATATGTTTAAGCTCAAAGTGCGAATTACTTATGATGAACTATGTAGTCATGCTATATCCGGCGTCGCGCGTAGCATGTCATAGATAATCGTGCTTTATGTGTTTTATTGTTAAAGCCAGATTTTCCATCCAATCTTGATGTTACTTGGTTACATGCTTATTATTAATAGTTTATTTTGCAATCTACAGGCCGCGCTCAAATCTGGGTCAAGTGCGTCAAAACAGCTTCGTCACCAGGTAATAAAAAACAATCTTGATGCTGTATTAATTACCCAAATCTAATGAAACAGGTCCGTATTCGATTTCTTTGCAATGTTTGAGCCGTGTCATGTTCATCCAAAAACTGGGTCACCAGGTCAAATCTTGGAACAGCTTTGCTCCCTCTCTATGATATATATGTAAGTAGCTAGAAGCTACATGTATTAAATAACATCGATACAACTTAATAAAATCGTCATATTCGTCACATTGAAATACCTCAAGCGCTTTCGAATCTCATTAACGTGTGATCAGTACTATTAAAACAATGCTACCACTGTAGAAGCCGTATTTATGAATCAATGTGAATGAAACTTGATAACAATGGTAATTCGTGCAATATCAAGGCAAAAGTGAGCAAGATTTAATCTGGTTACGTGCGCTAAAAAAAGGTCAGCAGGCGAAATCGTCATCAATTGACGTACTTTAAACTGAGTTAATTGATATAGGGCTATCAAATAATCTTTCGGCGCGCAGCTCTTGTAAATCTGCGTTTATTCTTCGTTTTGCTTATCTACACATGGTGTTTATCCCATCGCTACCAAACGTTTGCAAACAAATTATTGTATATACGTCATTTCCTTTCCTTAAAACCTGTGCCGATTTAAAGTTTTGTGGAAATACTTTGTTCTATGTATTATATCTTCGTCGAAAGACATTTCAAAATTCATAAAGAAATTGAACTTCAGTATACAAAATATGAAGCTATTTTCAGGTTTCTTTATAATTAGAACATTTACTTCCATTTGTCAGTTTTCTTTTTATAAAGATAAATATATTATGTATAAATGTTTATGGTTCCCGTACGTCTTTGAGCAAATAAAATGTGATTTCACACGTACGTTTTACAATTAGTCTTTGCAAGGACCAAGCAAGGCATTGATTCATTTTTGTGTATTTAGTAAGGCCTAGGCTTTTGATGGAATCGAGTAAAAATTAAAAAAAAATATAAACTAAATAATCCCAGTACTGGACACTAATAAGTTGGATTAATTCAAAACATTTTTTGTATTAATAAAAGTATTATATTAATTTGTTTTTAATTCATTTTTCACTTAAAAAGATTGATAATACACATGTTGAACGGTTTTATAATGTACTGGGTAAACAAAAATAGATTCAATGCAAACCAATTATTTTATATGAAAAAAGCACTTGCAGCGTGTTTATATATATACGCATACGTTCTAAACCAGGTTAAATTTCAATACAAATTAGAAATACCTTATTTTAATCAAGTGCAATAAATTTGCATCAAAGAAACATTATATATATATTTGCAATTATATGAACAATAGCAGTTATATCAATTATGTAATTTCAGATGTAAACAGTGTACATCAATGTACATACACATACTGGAGAACATATGGACTTTTAATAAGCGTGTTGTGTTTAAAGGAGCTATTGAATAAAACGGACTACTTTAAGATAAAACTCTGGGATTTTAAGTAAAAGAAATTTAGAATACTTTTTTCCTAGTCTGATATTCTTTGCAACACGTTTGGTCACTGTAAAATAATGATTGTATTGCTCATTTAATCTCGTATCAAAAATTACTACTTTTATGCAAAGATTTAATTTTAAAATAAAAAACGAAAAAACAGTTACTGTGGACCCTGGTCATTGGGCGTAAACAAAGATGCTGTTTGGGGAACGTGTAAACATTCCAGATAGCCAGCCCGCTTAAACTACACCGATGGTAGTGTAGTATTAACATCGCAATATAAATGTAACAGCCCAAATCCTCAGTTTGAAACCTACTTGAATGTCGGTTGTCTTAATAAAACGCTCGCCACAATATCTACACATGTCATCAAAAAAACGCACGTTCGTTTCGTACTTTAACTTAAAGATATCATTCAACAAGCGAGATAAGATGTCTGACCTTACAAGATAACAAAATCATTCAATAATGTTTATGTTTGTTTACTACACTTTCTTGTTAAAGTTTACACCTGTTGATGATGTGGCTTATATTTAAAATTGTATTTTCTAATATACGCGATCATCTAGAATAATGTGTTCCAAAATGACAAGACTAACTGTCAGCATACGCATAAATTGATAGTGTAAAATGGTTTGCCTATACGTGACGAATCTCAAAAATGTTATGTATCAGATAATTAAATAATATTTATTTGACGATATAAAATCGTATATATAACCAACAATGTATTTATATTACAGTTTATGTTTATTTTATTTTAGCAGAAATATCAGTTTCACTAGTGAGCTGTTATCCATTATTTTCGCCTGAATCACACTAATACATTCGAAATTCATACATTCATTTTCAGATATGTCTGTTATCGACATTTATTAGATTTTACACACTCAGAATAACAAGCGTAAAATACAAAAACAAAAAAACTTTTAAAGTATTTTAAAGAACTAAAACATCAACTGGTATTTAATGAGAGTATTTTATATCTTAATATGAAAATATAAAAAAATGGTTTATTGTATCGGTAATATTTCGTGAATGATATAGAGGATGTTTAATTTCTTTCAACATAATACCTCGAAGCAAAATGAATATAGCGAGAACATATTTTAACGAGCACGTTTACCCGTTTTATTGAAATAATACAGACATTTATGTGCCTGTTACCGGTACTAAATATTTTAAGATTAAATCGACAACAATCAACGAAGCAGGACAAACCCTTTTATGACCATAAAAAAATACGAATTCCCATATTCATATTACAAGAAGAAAACATGTGGTCAGTTCTGGATTCATATGACGCATTTAAATAACAATAAAATACGTCAGTCTGAGGGAAAAGATGAAATTCTCAGATTATTCGGTTGGCGCCCTGTATTTGATTGTATTACCTCGCCTTCAAGATACCTTTTAAGTATGTACGGTCTAATATCTTATGAAACGAATGACTTTAAATACAATCTACTGATTGATATTTCGTTGTGTTATATGTATAAAGATGTGACAAAAATGTCTTTGGATTTTGTATTAAACTTATTTTGTTACTTCTGTTTTGTGATTTTGTACCATACTATAACGAGTAGCGGGGTTATTTTAGTGTTAGCGAATCTCTGATTAGATCATTAAATAGAGCGTTTAACAACGAGTGCCAGATAATGTTCACATTTTAACTGTTGCCAGTTGTTTTAATGTGTAATGAAGTTGCGCACATGTAAATGTTTTATTAATTTTTACCCTAAATGCTAGAATTTTCTATACAAAGCGGCCATCCCTGTTTCAGCCATGTGTAATTTAAGCGTATTATGTTGTTCCGTATTTTACAGCGAAATTGCCTGTACTGAAAGACTTGCAAAATTGACAATTATTTATTTATTCTAATTATTTTTTTATTAATATTACTTGAAAATAGTTTTTCAAATAGTTATAAAGGTTATTGAAGACAACAACGCTAATCGTTACTTAAAAGATATAAAAGCAAGCAAATGTAGCTGGACAAAGAATCAAAATTATGCAAACTCTTAATGTACACATTCATTTTATTTCAACGTATTTGATATCTTAATTTTCCAGCTTGTTGGTGAACTGATGAAAATTGACAAACGGTTGTTTATTTGCCAAAAAGCAAAGATTATTCGAGATCAATAACGGTTCCCTCCTATCAACTTCTAATCATTGCATAAAACATGATATTTCAACAAGCTTGGCTAAGCTTCAGGCGTTAAAATTAAAAAAAATAGTTGAGCAACATGACAATTACATAAGAAATAAAACAAATACGGCCTTTTTATATTTATGTTGAACATAATTTATGCTATTAACTGTAGAATAAACTCTTTGCTTGTGCCTAGCTAGAAAGAAGTTAAATGTTAACTTTTGTATTTCATGTATGTTTAATACATTAATCTTATAAGAATATATACGCACCTATTTTCATACTGTTTGAATAATGAAAACATCAAATGACTTTAACCAAGTGTCAGAATGATTGATGTTTACTATGTTAAAAAACAAATTTGTAGCACACTATTCCTTTTAATCTAAGTGATCAATGTTTGCTCACGACTGTACTTTCTGACGTTTTAAATAATCGTATTATTCTCATGGACAGTTAATTAAAGAATTTGGTGTTTTGATTAACTTTGCGCAGAGTTCACGTAGACATAAAGTATAACGACAGCTACATGTTCTCATCTCATCAGTAATCGAATCGCAATGAAAATCAAACTGCAATAAAAGAGAATACATTTTAGATAAGTAACAAAGACACTTCTCGATGTTCGATTATAATTTAGTGCAACATACGTGTTACATTCTGACTCAAGATTTACCCATTTATGCCTAGTGGACTATCCCATCCTTCTAAATTGGATAAAAAAAATCCACAATTAGGGATGTCTAGTATATTTTTTTCTATATTTATAATATTTATTACAGAAATTCCTTTAAGCAAACAGCGCAGACCCAGATGAGACGCCGCATCATGCGGCGTCTCATCTGGGTCTACGCTGTTTGCCAAGGCCTTTCTTTCTGGACGCTAGGCATATATGGGTTACGAGAGATTTACATTAAAAACACAGATAAGTTGGTAATGTTGTCCGTTTTTGTAAATAACGTTGTACATTTATAAAATAACAGAATTTTGCTTTTTCGGCATCACAAATGTGGCTATCGTCTAAGATGAATTGGGGCCTTGAGCGTCACCATGTCTTGAACATAATATTGTTAGCGCTACATTTCTGTCCCCCTCTGGTGATATAAAGAGTCTTGCTTCGTCTTGTTTCTTTATCAAATCACGGAAAAGGTTTGAGTTAATTTAAGATATTTCTGGCATTCGATATTTCTGTATTTCATAAATCAAAGAGAGAAAACGTTATTGATATTTAACGACCGAAGTTAACCAAATGTACTGAGGTTAGCAGTGTTCTTATTGCATTCACACAAACATACGTTTATAATGGTATAACCACTCAACGACATTGTTCTTTGCAAAGTTGATCACCCAAGCCAATAGCGCCGTTTTTTGACAAAAAATTGGCTGTTAGTTTGAAAAAAGTATTTTTTTTCACAATATTACTCAAATGGAACGTAGTTCTTTAAATTAAAGTAACAAAATGTATGTTTTAAAGTTGCACACAGAAGCAAGGAAACCAAAACGTTTTCTTCAAATTCATTTCATAATAAACACTTGAATCATTTTATTACTCGCTATTTATTAATCTTATTCCTCATATTGAACAAAAATGTATATTTCTTATTCAATTTGTTTGCCAGCATTTAAGTAGTCTTAAGGTTGATATCTGAACACTTGAATTTATTACATTGAACTTTATACCATGCATTAATGAGATTAATTATCGTAATTTTGACTCAATATAAACTCCAATTTAACATTTGATTTCGACAATTTGATGTTATCTTTACTTCAGAGCACGGTTATTTACTAAACAGTCAAACGCATGTCTAATGCATTTATGGATTGATACACTAAATTTAAAAATACAAATACTTTTTCTAAATACTGAACGTGTATTTGTAATATCAAAATGCACATCATTACCGTTGCATGTTGTTTACGAAGTTTCAGAATCACATTGCACATAATCAATAAATTTATAAGTCTCATAGTATCAGCGATATGCTAAGATTTCCACGCCAAGTAATGACCCTTTTATAACATCTACAGGGGAAAAGAAACACTAACAACAGCATTTACTACACACAAGTGCCACTCATGATCTGCCTACATCTTTAGCACTATTGATTGACAATAACAGAAACGTCTGCAATATGCATGTCCGCACTGTTATGCGGATAGCTTGAGTTTTAATTATATAATGTTGTTTTTATATACAACATTATTTGCTAATTTTCTTTTAAATAAGGTAAAATCTCCGCACGTTGCGTTCGAAATGTAAACATTCACTTACAGATATGCCGGTGATCGACATACATGATATCAAACACAAGCAGTATTAAGAATGGAAAACACAATCAACCAACACAAACCCAAATAATTGTTAAAAATTAAATGATTACTCAGTATCGTATGAGGGCACTGAATAATCTTTTAAAATAAAATTATTTGATTTATTGAATGGTTGATAAAATGAATGATGCAGAAGATAATTATTCGCTTTCTTTCGAGATAATACCGTGAAATACGTTCTCAATAACATGAGTAAAACAAGACAATATTGAAACGAACGCTTGTACTTGTACTAATAACATTTATCTGTTCAAAAGCATAGCTTATTACAATAATACTGACGTCACTTTCATGTATATGTATGTGTTTATGTGTCAGCAAAGCATAGATTATTACTTAGAGTGACGACGTATTTTTCGTGTCTTTTTATGTGCCAGCAAAGCATAGCTTATTACAACAGTGACGACGTCTCTTTCGTGTATATTTATGTGCCAGCAAAGCATAGCTTATTAGTACAGTGACGACGTCTCTTTCGTGTATATTTTTGTGTTTATGTGTCAGCAAAGCAAAGCTTATTACAACAGTGACGATGTCTCTTTCGTGTATATTTGTGTGCCAGCAAAGCATTGCATATTACACAATACTGACGTCACTATTGTGTATATTTATGTGCCAGCAAAGCAAGGCTTATAACAACAGTGACGACGTCTCTTTCGGGTATATTTATGTGCCAGCAAAGCATAGCTTATTGCAACAATACTG
The DNA here is from genome assembly GCF_020536995.1 of Dreissena polymorpha. Lineage (NCBI taxonomy): Eukaryota > Metazoa > Mollusca > Bivalvia > Myida > Dreissenidae > Dreissena > Dreissena polymorpha. Next base: position 45,164,534 of record NC_068367.1, read on the forward strand.
ACGTCACTATTGTGTATATTTATGTGCCAGCAAAGCAAGGCTTATTACAACAGTTACGACGTCCTTTTCGTGTATATTTATGTGCCATCAAAGCAAGGCTTATTACAACAGTGACGACGTCTCTTTCGTGTATATTTATGTTCCAGCAAAGCATAGCTTATTACAACAATACTGACGTCTCTATTGTGTATATTGATGTGCCAGCAAAGCAAGGCTTATTACAATAGTGACGACGTCTTTTTTGTGTTTATTTATGTGCCAACAAAGCAAGGCTTATTACAACATTGACGACGTCTTTTTCGTGTATATGTATGTGCCAGCAAAGAATAGCTTATTACAACAATGACGACGTCTCTTTCGTGTATATGTATGTGTCAGTTACCGGCACCTTTAGGATAAAATCGACTACAATCTGCCTAGCAGGACACAAACCATTACTAGTTGCAAATGTCCATAATAATGTTATAAGAGTAACACTTGCGAACAATTCTGGATTAATTTGTGCATTAGAATAATAATAAGTTCCGTTAGTCTCCACCTATTTCAATCAATGGCTTTAGGCTTGGAAAAATATTTAATTTTGCCGTGGTCATGATACATCAGGGAAAAGACAACATCCTCAGAATATTCAGTTGATTCTCTGTATTTGATTTTATTATCGCGTTATCTGGATACGTTTTAAGTATGTTCGGTCTAATGATTTATGATACGAATGACTTCAAAAAAGAGTACGGGTTCATATTCCTTTGAGTAATATGTATTGCGATGGGATAGAATCATGTAATTCATGTTTATGGATTTTATATAAAACGTTTTCTGACTTCTCTTTTGTTATTTTATATCATACTCCAACGAGTAGCTGGGTTAATTGATTGTAAGCGAATCTCTAACTAGCTCATTACAAACAGCATTTTACAACGAGTGCCATATAATTTTTACAGTTTTAACTATGGACTTATTTTTACATTGTACTCTTAAGTTACGAGAATGTTTTGGTTGATTGTTTTTAAAAACAAGTTTACCATTTACCGAATGTTGTACAATTTTGGAAATAACGTCGTGCATTTTTAAATATACCTTACTTTTATATACTGAACTTTAAGTTTGAGTCTATTTACTTGGACTAATTTGGGCCTTAGGCGTCAAGATGTGTATACATTTTCATTTATAGCATAATAATTTTGCCTTCCACTAATTTGGGGAATATTACTTCACCTTGTGAAATCTTAATTAAACCACGAATAAGGATTGAGTTAAACATCGGTGATGTTAGGCATTTATTTTTCCCGTATTCGCCATGCAAACAAAACTGCAATATATGATTACTATTGCCAATTTCGAGATATAAATTTACTTCCTAACGCTCGGTTAGAGAATTGTTACTTTCTCAACATTAAGAACACATAACATGTTCTTTAAAAAAATAACATTGTACATTGAACAAAAGATGTCATGTTTTCTGTTATACATCGATCTTTTGGCTATTGTCTTAGATTAATTGGGGCCTTTAGCGTCACGATGTCTGGATAATTACATTGTTAGTGCTACATTTCTCGTTTTCGCTGGTGTAGAAAAAAGATTATTGCATCGTATGGAATCCGTATCAAATCACGGATAAGGATTGATTTAATGTAAACGTTGATGTGGTGAGGCATAACATGATTTTGTATTACATATTTAACAACCGTTACAAGTTTACCACACGAATTGGGTTTAGTAGTGTTCTTTTTGCATGCATACAAATATACATTAAAATCCTATAATCAAACTGAATGACAAGGCTCTTTTCAACTCAACCGAATAGCACCGTTTTCTGACAACAAGTCGTGATGTCTTCAATTGAAAAAGTTATCTTTATTTTCAAAATGCAAATCAACATTGAACTTATATAATATATAATACAAATTAACGATACCTGCATTTTTCAAAAGCAATATAGAGAACCACAATAGCTACAATTTAGAATGGTATTTACCTCGTTTACTAGCACCTTGTTTTGTCTATCACTTATTTTCCTTAAGAAAATACAGATTCATACATTCATACGTTTCAGTCGAAGCAAATGTTTTCATCACGTTGCGCTTAGATTTCTGGATCTTCGAGAACGTGGCTAAACTTACTGGGAACGCTTACGAATGTATGTCGCTTTAATTTTGTTGTAAAACAAATTGCTTGAATAATTCGGAAATCGAAAAAACTCGAATAAGTGCATTTCAGTGAAAGCATAAAATTAAATACGCACATGAAAACAAAACATTCATGAGAAGTGGCAATTATATGTACTGACTTAAACGCTGTTAGCTCACACAAACGTTGATCATTGCCAAAACAATTGTGAGTGTTTCAAGATATCGAAATGGTAGCTTGCCTTGCGAAACAATAATCCCAACCAATTGTTCACACAAGTTGTAGATCGGACAGAACTAAGCTCGTTTACAATTAGTATGGTGGCTAAATCCAAAGCCTTCGAAGGTTTGAGTGGCATTCTGTCTTGATAATTGCATTGCTAGCGTTTTTTTCTCTTTATGGTTCTTTTTTTATTTAAAGAATCAATCCGAAGACAAATTACTAATCTAGGTAGCGTTATTGTATACACACACATTGTTTAAGTCTAATTATGCAATTGGTTGTCTGTTTTATAAAATATGTTCATACTTTTAAATTCATACACATAAACACGTACAGCGTAGACATGCATAACACAAGCCATTAAACATACTGAAAATGTTTGAAAAATTCCTATGTTTGAAATGAAAACTGAGCTCGTAAACATATACTAAGTACAAGATAATTACTTTATGTTTGGAACAAACAAAATTAATAAGTATATGCATCGCTTATGGCTGATTTAAAAAATATATATATATATATATCTTATATTTAAAAATGCATAAATATAACATACAAATGAAATACGTCAGACATTAGACACGCAATAAACTGAAAAAGTCAGAATTAAATAACAATATTTTAATATTCAAAGCAATCATCATTTCACAAAACATATAATGCTTATTTTAATACTATCTCATTTCGGAATTATTGCCAATGTAATTATTGACTTTCGATTATTTGCTACTTAGACAATTGTGAAGCCTCTTCGCATTACGATTGGTAACAAATTGAAATACGACTAATCCTAACTTGTTTCCATCACGATTTAGTGGATAGACTATTTGCAAAAATACATGATGCATGGGTAACGTCCGATTCACATGTGCTATCTGGCAGAATATATAGCGAAAATCAATCTCGATCAACTCCGCATAGAATTTCTTGTAGTATTGTGTTATACTAGACTCTAAAGTGCGTCTACGTTAAAACTTTGAAATATGAAACCTTTTATAGTGCGGTCTGATCTAGAAATAAAGGCAAAACAATAATATTGCCTTCGTTTCCGTTGTTCAGGGAAATTAATAAGATATTTGCCTTTTGGTCGGCTTTCGGATAAACTGCCCATATGCATTCAACAGTGGATTGATAAGAGTAGACTAGTCATACTATTTGAATAACGCAGTGACGTTATAATATATTTTTAGAAAATCATAAGATGCAATGTAATACATATATGCATACGTTTGCAACACACAATTAAGAAATATACAACCTCACTTCGGGCCCTATGACATAAAAGTAATTATATTGACTGCCCCAAAATAATATGACTACAAATACACATATCTCGATAGATAATACATATTATTTCCGGTTGGATAAATCGTAAGTGTCACATCAAAAAACAAATAAGTGTTCGAAACTGTATTCGGTCGATGATGTCAAACGTCAATATTTTGTTCGCCGTCCATATTAAACACGATATATGATAAAATGATTCTATTTTATATATCTTATTAAGAAATAAAATACTATGCGATAGATATAATGACATTATGTAAGCAAACGTTCCGCAATATGTTTATATGCATGGGAATACAATTACACAATAGGTGGATACTTTTATTACGCAACTCTAAACATTTACCACAAAATGTAATCACATGCTGTTACTCTTTTTTTGTTACACATAAATGAAACGCTATGACAACTGATTGATACAATATGTGATAGGAGTGTCAAATTGATACTCTTTGTTAGCATAGTACCGTAAACGAACCTTTTTAACTCGGTACATTATATATATACTCTCCAAACCAATTCGTAAACCCTGCAGGAAAGACAATAGTGTCACGTGACAGCGTGTAGACTCAATAAATGAAACGGTACATTAAGTTAAGACAAAATGTTTACTCTATTGAAGAGCATCGGTTACTGGCCGCTGATTATATTTATGTGTGTGAGACACTTTTCGATTTTGTGTCACGAATAGGTTCTATACACTGTAATTAAAGACAATAAGTCATTTAAGCTACTTGTGTTTTCTGTTTTCGTACCATGATAAAAGTCTTACTACAACTCTTTGTCTATCTAACTGTTCTATCATTATCAACTTTGTCACTTAATGACTCGAAATACATTATTTTACTTTTTCACAGGAAGTGATGGTAACGTTTTACATTGAAGTTAAGTTGCTTGGCGGAAATACTTTGCATCTGTTCGTGGTTTATTTTTAGCTCTACTGAGCACAATGTGCTCATGGTGAGCTTTTGTGATCGCCTTTTGTCGTTGTCCGTCGTGCGTCGTGCGGTGTCAACATTTGCCTTGTTAACACACTAGAGGCCACATTAATTGTCCGATCTTCATGAAATTTAATCAGAAGATTTGTCTCCATGATATCTTGGATGAAAAACATGGCCTCCAGGGGGCGGGGCATTTTTCCTTATATGGCTATATATGGCTATAGTTAAACCTTGTTAACACTCTAGGGGCTGCATTTATTGTCCAAATCGTCATCAAACGTCAGAAGATTTGTCCCAATATTATCTTGGATGAGTTCGAAAATGGTTCCGGTTGGTTGAAAAACATGGCCGCCAGGATGCGGAGCATTTTTCTTTTTAGTGCTATTGAAAAAACCTTGTTAACACTCTAGAGGCCACATTTATTGTCCGATTATGATGAAACTTGGTAAGAAGATTTGTCTCAATGATATCTTGGACGAGTTAAAAATGGTTCCGGTTGAATGAAAAACATGGGCACAAGGAGGCGTGGCATTTTTCCTTATATGGCTCTATATGGCTATAGTAAAACCTTGTTAACACGCTTGAAGCCACATTTATTGTCCGATCTTCATGAAACCTAGTCAGAAGATTTGTGTTAATAATATCTCTGATGTGATCGAAATGGTTCTACTTGGTTGAAAAACATGGGGCATTTTTCCGTATATGGCTATAGTCAAACCTTGTTAACACTCTAGAAGCCACATTTATTTTCCGATCATCATGAAACTTAGTCCGAAGATTTGTCCCAATGATATATTGGACAAGTACGAAAATGGTTCCGGTTTGTTGAAAAACATTGCCGCAAGGAGGAGGGGCAATTTTCCCTATTTGGCTATGGTAAAACCTTGTTAACACTCTAAAACTCATATTTATAGTCCAATCTTCAGAAAACTTGGTCAGAACATTTGTTCTCAGCATATTTTAGGTGAGTTTGAAAATGGCTCTGGTCTGTTAGAAAACATGACCGCCAGGGGGCGGAGCATCTTTCCTTATATGGCTATAGTAAAACCTTGTTAAAACTTTTGAGGCCACATTTATTGTCCGACCTTCATGAAACTTGGTCAAAAGATTTGTCCCAATTATATCTTGGGCTAGATCAAAAATTGTTCCGGTTGGGTGAGAATCATGGCCGCCAGGGGGCGGGGCATTTTTCCCTATATGGCTATGGTAAAACCTTGTTAACACTAAAACTCATATTTATAGTCCAATCTTCATAAAACTTGGTCAGAACATTTGTTCTTACCATATTTTGAGTGAGTTCGAAAATGGCTCTGGTCTGTTAAAAACATGGCCGCCAGGGGGCGGGGTATTTTTCCTTATATGGCTATAGTAAAACCCTGTTAACACTCTAGAGGCCACATTTATTGTCCGACTTCAAGAAACTTGGTAAGAAGATTCGTCTTAATGATATCTTTTATGAGTTCACACATTGTTCCGATTGGTTGTAAAACATGGCTTTCATGGGGAGATGCATTTTCCTAATATGGCAATATAGGGCTATAGCAAAACCTTGTTAACACTCTTAAAGTCATATTTATTTACCAATCGTCATGAAACTTGGTCAGAATATTTGTTTAATGATATCTTGGATGTGTACAAAAATGGTTCCGGTCTTTTGAAAAACGCGGCTGCCAGGGAACGGGGAATTTATTCTTATATGGCTATAGTAAAACCTTGTTATAACTATTACAGTTACATTTATTATTCACTCTTCATGAAAGTTGGTCAGAACATTTGTTCTAATGACATCTTTGGCTTCACAGAACAGGTCAGTTCCTTGGTATCTCAAGTGAGCGACTTTGGGCCTTTCAGGTCCTCTTATTGGTATTTCACACAAATACAGTTTAAGTGTTAAATGAGATAACAATAGTATGTTCTGAAAACTTGTACCAGTCTCGATGGTAGTGTCAAGTAACAGGCACTCCGGGTTGTTCCTCTGATTCTATACGACTTCAGACAATCAACACGGATGATACACCATGAACGCCATGCATTTCAAACATAACTAGTTCAGTGTTTGCATTTGAATTCGCTGTCGTATCGCTCTTTGCAGAATATGTGTTATAAACGCCATGCATACCAGGTGGCTATTATAATTGAAATATATCATTATTTATAGCCAAACGAATGGGGTCTACAGATAACAACATAGATCTTCCCCACCAGTCTGGCGAATAATCTGTAAACTTGCACATTTTTGCGGGACATATTTAAAAATATCATTTGCACAATTGAAATGGTGATGATCCTAAATGTGTCTATACAATTGCATTGGCTGTTGGTTATCGACATTCACTTGGCTCCACGGACGGCACTTTCACTCCTCGGTTTCATTAGCGGGAATGTCTTTACTTGTCTACGATAAACTAAACAATATCTTGTAATCTCCATCACATTGCTGCGTTTAAACTTAGTACATTTTTATGATAATTAAAAATACAACTCAACTTAGTCCAAATTACTCATGGTGAGCTGCTATGTCCGGCGTCCGTCATCGTGCGTTCGTGTGCCGAAAACAATTCATCGTATGTCGTCATTTGTAAGCTGGTCATCTTTCTTGATGCCATGTTTTTTTAATTCAATCTGGATTTAAATTGGTTACATGTTACTCTAACAGTTTATTTTGTAACATTCAGGCTGCTCAAATCTGGGTCATGTCAGTCGAAATTTGGTAACCGAGTAAAATGTTTAAAACAATTAGCTATAAATTTTGATACCTTATTATTACCTAAACCTCATGAAAAAGTTCATAATATTTACGTTAACAATATATAGGCAATGTTTAAGCTTAGGTAGCGTTCATCTAAATACAAGGTCACCGGGTCAAATCTTAAAAACAGCCTTGCTCCCTCTCTAGCATATACATGTAACAAATTTAGAAGCTGCATGTATTAACTTACAAAGATAAAACGTAATAAAAAATGGTCGTATTTCCAATACCTGAGCTGATTTCGAATCTGCGAAGCGTGTTCCCATACCATTAAAACAATGTTACGTCTCTAGAAGCAATACTTATTATTAAATCTTGATAAAACTTTATCAGAATGGCAATCTGGGCAATATTAATGAACATTTTTTTAAATTGTATCATGTTTATGTGCGACCCAAATCAAGGTCACCAGATCAAAACTTTAACAATTTTCGTACCTTAAATTCAGGTAAGTAATAAAGGGCTATAACGAATCCCAGTTATTTTTAAGAAGAAGTCTCCTAAATTAGTAATACAAGAGCAAAGTGAAGGCATCGTTACATATAAAACAAAACACATAAGACTAGTTAAAAAATATCGTCATGATAATTTAACCCTTTACCACTTAGATACGTATTTTGACGCATTTGTAGTCTCTTAGTATGTTCAATTTAATTAATTTTTTTTTACTACATTAAAGTTTTTAGGGCTATATTTCCAATCCTTAGATACTGATGAGCAGCAAACAGCATAAAACGTTAACAGTTACCAACAGGCTTTTCTGGTTTTATGCTGTTTGCACATAGCAATTTTCACTCTGCCTCCGATTGGGAAGGATTAAGGCACAATGATATTCGGTACGCAATAGTTCTTGTTAATCGGGAGGTCTTCCGCGTGTGCATAATCACACATTGTACATGTACAATATACATCCCATTCCTATCAAAATTTTTTCGAACAAACGCTCTGCAAATGTAAGTTGAAATAAAGAGCGTTTACACGAATGAACGTCAGTCCGTTCTCTAGAACGTGTGCCGATTTAAAGTTATGTTGAAATATAATGTTGTTTGGATTACATCATAATCGAATGGCATTTCAAAATTCATACAGACGTTCAACATATGTAGGACTATTTATTAGTCATTTTCCTGTTCTTTTAGAATACTTCCATTTACTTATATGCGTCAGTTTTCTTTATATCCGGATATTTTTACTGTACAAGTGTAGATCTCTAGATTGTTCCGTGACGTCATCAAGCATTTCGTTTCAACAGTTATACTTTGCAAGGGCGAAGCATTCATTTATTCAACATTTATGCTTTAACTTAGCCCTAGGCATTCGATGTTATCGAGCTAAAAAAAATATTATATTAAACTAAATTAACACATGTCTGGGCCCGTATCCATTGGGATTGCATGCAAAACATTCATATCAATAAGCGTATTATGTCATTGTGATTTTAGTGTGTGTGTGTTTTTCTAACACAAGTTCAAAAATATTGTGACCAATTTTGTAAAATTTTGAGATAAGTTCTCAATTCAAACCTATGATTTATTTGAACAACAAGCGAATCGCGCGCGTTTATCGATCCATAAGTACTAAACAAGGGTAAACTCAATTCGAATTGGAAATAACGTATTTTAATAAAGTGCAATAAATTCACATCCTAGAACATTAAGATACCTTTGCACAACTGCTGCTTTTATATTTATTGCGTTACTCTATTGTAATATTTTCTGTTCATAAAAATACTGGTTAACATATGGACTTTAAAATCGACATGATGCGGTTAACGGAAGTATTTAATAAAGCGGACTTCTTTTACATTAAACCCGGCCAATAATGATCTTTTTCCATGGCTTTCTGTTCTTTGTATAAAGAATATACGTGCGCTGTTAAATGGTGATTCTATTGTTCATTTTTAACCTTAAACAAATATCACTACATTCATGCAAAGATGTAGTTTTGTAATAAAATATGACCATGAAGAAACCATGGACGCTAGTCATGGGATGTTAAGAGTATGCTGCTCAGAAACGTTCAAACATGCTAGAAAGTCAGCCCATTCAACTTCAACGATGGTAGTGTAGCATTTCCACCGCAGCAAGTATTAAACATCCGCCAAGCCTCAATTTGATGTGATTAGTTCATCCTACTTGAATATCGGTTAACTTTACCGCACGCTCGGCTTAATGTCTACACTTGTCTTCAAGACAATCTCGTTTCGTAATTTAAGTGAAAGATATCATTTAACAAGCGATACACCGCGATAATATGTCTGACCTTACAAGATAACTAAATCATTAAATAATGTTTATGTTTACTACAAATTCTTGTAAATGTTTACACCTGTTGAGGTTGTGGTTTATATTAAACTGTCAGCAAATGCATTGATATGCCGAATATCATGTATGATATGCATCAGATAAACAATATAATATATATCAAATGAAATGTATAAAAAATAAATGGTATTTTATCGAAAATGTGATAGATATTTTATCGCAAATTTTATAGAGCGTCTAACAGCGATCACTTAATATATAAAAGATTATGTATATTTCATTTAACCAATATTTAGATTTACCAGCAATATTAGTTATATATTGAGTTGTTATTGATAGTTATTGCTTGAATGTCGCAAGTATATGAATTAGTTTAATATTAATTTAATTTTGAATATGATTTATTTAAAAGAAAATATATTTAATTGGAATCCCTTTGATAAATCCGGTGTTTGCTGATTGATGCTGTGATTGAAATCCTTGGGCAGCTTGATTCATTTTGTATAACGGAACTAAAATCTCCTCTTGAAGCTAAGAAACCGATGCTTTCTCATGACATTAATCCTAAGTTAAAACAGTTTATGTCCGCTTGCACACTAGCTAAATTATTTTCGCTTCAGAAATTTGCTCAGGTAGTGGTCCGACTCGTGTGATTAACCACTTGATGTAAACAAATTATATCGAAACGAACTATCGATTTTGAAGTATTGTGTTGACATCCTGTAGCTAATCTCGAGTGAATTAATTGACACAAAAATCAGTTCAATACATTTTACCATTTTAGTATTTGAAAAGCAAGTTTACCTATTTTTCCATTTTTCTGGTCATCACAATGAAATATGGTGTGCATTATAATTCGATTTTGACAAACTTCTTGTCAACGTCATCATTTCTATTAAGCATGTGAAAAAAATGTTTGCAAGACGGACAGTTATATTGGATTACATAGTTATTTGAAGGGGCCTTTTCACATTATGAGATATCGACCAAATTGAAAACAAGTCTTCCAGATTTGCTTTAATTTATTTTCATTTTAGTTATCATATTTGAGATAAAAGAGTAATAACGAACATTTGCTATGATCAAAACTGTCAATTATATGCATTGTTTGTCAAAGACCTGAACATTATAAGGCGTAACAAACGTGGAACAATTGAATAATTTGGAGAGTTTTGTTGTAATCGTTATATTTTGTGACATTACGCGGATTGCTTATGTAATGTATAAAATACTCTACTTACTCAATGAGCACGGATGGTCGGGTGATTTAACTACAAGACTTTGATGCAAGGTCGTTGGTCGTTTGTTCGAGCCAGTTGAGGATTACTTATTTGCTTTTTCTTAAATTGTATTCTTGTTTACTTAAGCTATTTAGTTCCTGTGTGAAAAGGTCCCGTTAAAGAGATGTGCTAGGAAACCTGTTAACACGAAACATAGTTATAAAATAAAAATAGAATGGTAAGTGAATATGAACTCGAATTAGTAAATTATTGTCAGAAATTAGATTAAAAAAACTGCTTTCGTCTCCCAGTAATTTTTTCTCCGCTTTTAAAGTTAAATGCAATTCACTTGAACAAAGTAAAAAGAAACGTATCATATATTTTAGTTGATATTGCTATAGTTTATTCCAGACGATTATTCAAAAGATTATTTTCATCTATTAATTGTTGAAACGACATGATTAACACAATATTGCAACTATTACTCAATGATTTCAGCACCTACTTCTTCAGACTCAAATTATTTTGGTATATCGATATATTTAAGAAGCTGCTCACTAAAGCGCTGGGCTTCACACATGGCTTGGTTCGAAGCAAAACTGCCTTCCTGCTTTAATAAATTATTACTCACTAATGGAACGATTTTAGATATATCAAAGCTTGTTATGTCGTAACTGTTTAGTTTGCTGACAGACTGATATAGACTCTTCATAAAACATTGTTCTACTTCTAAACCAAACACTCAATAAACTGAAATCTTCTAAAAACCGAACAGGTGCTTCTTTTTTTCCTTTTTTCTTGATGCGTTTAAATGAAGTCTTTCTGAATACTGAATTCACTTTCGAATAAAATGAGCATGCCTTATATAACGAAGCTCCTATACTTGAAATACGTTTGTAACAAATATCTGAACCGTATAGGTAACGAATAGCAAGTTCAGTGCCACTTGATACAAGCTTCTTGACTGTTATTCATTTACAATATAGCAAATAAATGAGATTATTAGACACATTGCAGCGTCTTTATTTGCAACGGTTTGTTAAATTGAGACAATTGAGTTCGTTGAACAAATATACAAAGATACACCTATTAGGAGAATTGAGAAGCAACATGAATACTGGTCGCAATTAATATTGCTTTGCGTTGTTCAATAGAAAACCAAATAAACGAATCGATGTATATAAGCTATGTTAACAGACTCTTAGCAAATGCATCACATAAAGGTTCATGATGAAAGCATGGAAATCGGTGGCTGCGGAATACAGGATGTATACAAAATGTTATGCGGTAAATCTTGGCTATGAGGTAAACACGTACTAAATCAGTAAAGCAATCATTTGTCATAAAAAGCAATAACCTATTCGACTATAGACCGTCTAGATAGCTGTCATTACACAGTTTTATAATTTAGCTGAAGATAAATTATTACTCATCGAGCAATATAATTCCCAAGATACTGTAAACTTTAAGTTTGAAGCAGGTACTTATGTAAATTTAAAACAACCACAGTAATTTGGTATTTTGTAATGTCTCGTGATTTCCTAACATTTGTTTTGAAACCAACAGACAAAAATACGTTTTAATGAAACTGACTGGATAAAAAGCACGCTTTAAATTTTAAAAATTAATCAAAATGTATGTATATCTGAATAACTGAGTTGCCTTAAGGTTTATATATTTATGATACCATTAAAATTACTGCACGTTTAAATATACAACTGCTATGATTGTAAAAATTTATGCAGATATCAACATGAAAAATGTTCACAAAGATACATCCATCTTATATTTATGATAAAAAACGTGGTGGTTTAGTGTGAGTTTCAATAATGTGTTTTACCGCAGCCCCTGGATAATACGCCTTAATCGTCTTAAGTTTTATCATATTCTCAAACAAAGTCATTTAAAAACATAATAGCAAGGGGCACATTGTCAAATAATTTTACATAACGCAAACCTGTGCCCGACGACAGAAAGAAATAATTATAAAAAATAAAAAAAGTTCAATATCTATCATAAAACGAGTTGTGTGGTGTTCCAAACCACGAGTATATTTGACCAAAATTATATATAACCAGTTTAAGTGTTAATGAAATACAACATGTTAACTGAACTAATTTTGCATCGCTTTATTATCACACTGACTTCTTACATTTCGCTCAGTAAGTATGTGCAACATAAGTTGATGTTTTCAACATCCATTTATTTAGGGTCGATGTCGCCTACGGTGTTGTTACTTGTATTTAATGGATTGTATTTTCCAAGATGTTAAGTAGAGCCACTGAAGGATTATTATGTCAAACGCCAGGACAAAATAAAAAAAACGATGCAATTACCTTAGTTGAATGTCGTTTCTACAGTGCTTATGTTACAACATAACATATTTCATACGACATTTATTTCACAGCTAACACGCTAATGCAAATCTTTTCTAAATGCATTTATGATGTTTTTCATTCATACTTTATTTTGAAATATGTTTAATAACTATAAAATCGAATGTGAAAGGTTAATATTACTTTAACAAAAATATAAACTTGTCATCAACCCGATATCAAGCATATTTGAGGAGGACAATTTTAATTTCAAAATTAACGTTAATTATGGCGCATATATGGCATAAGCTGTGAAGAGCTTCGTAAATGGCGTCTGTGTTTGTAGATGATTACATTTTAATATAATCATGTATTTGTGCATTTGTACACTATATTGAAACTAATTTCTTTCTTATATTTACTGACTGTGCCAGTTTGTTACAATAAATTATCATTCTCGTACGATTTAAATAGACAATCGATAGATTCTCAAGAACGCTTTCATAAGCAGTCACATGTTCAGATTCCCACGCGAAGTACTGACGCTATTATCAACACTCTGTTGGAGGAGATAAACAACGCTAGCATCCAGACGAAATTACGGTATTCAAGCCCCATGTATTTGCACTGGATTTAGCCGCAAGTTTACAATATAGAAGCATATTTCTTGAGACCCACTAGCGTGTGTAAAACATCTCTGAGCATAATCACAAGCATGTGCGAACATCAGAAAATATAACATATCAACAACACCACAAATCAATAAATTTAATTAAAGCATTATTCCGTTGTGCACAAGCGTGCTGAATTAATATTGTATTCGAAAACAAACGAGCAAACGAGATCCGCAATGATTCTATCAATGATGGAATTACCATTACGTAACGTAAATATAAATTAATGAAATGTCAATTTTGCGTTGAATTTCTGCTTGGACGTTTGTCAGGAATGTATCATATTCACCATGCATGCATACAACATAACTGCGAAATACAAAATTATAGAAGTCTATCGAGTTCTTAACGCATGTATGGGTGGACATTTCCATCCATCGATTACGGTCATGCATATAAAATCAACTGCATTGTTTAAAGAGAAAACTGAAGAAACCAAAATACAGTTAAGACTACACATATGTTTGAGTTTGAATGATTTTGTTTTATGCATGATATTGCAATTTTTCTACATACAGTTTGATGCTGTAAACATTTAACCACTAAAACAGTCCACGAAATTAACACAAAACTATCGGAAATAAAGTCTTTTAAAAAACAATATTTTAATATTCAAATTTCAGGAAAATTTCGCTTGTCCTTACAACATTTAATTTTATTAACACACGTTTTTAATATGATACTTATGTATTTATTATTTGTACATATTGAGCATATTTAATCAATCAAATTTTAGGAAAATTAGAAGTTACTAACAATTTCACATACATTTTATGACCGTGTTTATATGATAAATCGAATTAATTTTAAAATGTTCAATATTTGAAAATTAAATTTCAGGAAAATTGTTGCTATCATTATAACATTGTATTGAATAAGAACCCTTTTTCATATGATAAATCATGCATTAATCAATTAAACATTTTCATTTATTTAATTAAACAAACTTATTCAAGCATAATTTTTCTTAACCCAACAACATGTAATGTTTCATAAATACACGTTCGTAATATAATAAAATATGAATTACTTAATCTTATTGACTTAGTTACCGACGCTTAAGCAGAATTTATAAAATTATCTAAATCATTTATCAGTGTCAGTAGCAATTTTGGATAATTTATATTTCAAAACAAAATCTACCACATTTTACCTTGGAGGAAAATTCGTTAATACACATTTACATATGTCATATGTTTTTCAGCCAAATGTTATCAAGTTTTCTGAGACAAATTATGGATTAATTAGACAAATAAAAGTGATACGCGGTACATTAGTCTAGCCGTATCTATTAATAGTCCCAGGCATAGCCGAATAATTCAATAATTTTATTGGAACATCGGCAAAGCTCGATTTGACCATCTACATACAAGTTAACAAAGAATAATCAAAGTACACCAGTATATTTCAAATATAATCACTTTAATAAACACAAACTACATTAAAACGTGTTCAAACATCATGTACGAACGTGTATGTATTAACAACAACTTGATAAGAGCCAAAATGTAACAGTTAAGCTGTCATAAATATTTATTCATGAAGCCGCAATAACTTCTATGTTTCCTCGCCACTACCAGTGTAGTGTTATTTTAGGCCCAACGTAGCAGAATTCATAAACAAATCAATAGCATGTTGGTTAATAGTCAATGCAGACGAACTATAACTTTCCTTTTTTTCAAATATGCACATAATTCATGTGTTATTATTTCATACATCAGGGATACACAGAAAATATCAAAGGCTGTGACTCGTCTGATGGTAATCTTTATCTGATTTCATTATAATGCTTTGTAGAGACGTCAAATACTTGCCTTTCTTTCATCTTGTGCAACGAATGCCATCAACACTTTAACAAAAAAAAATTAAACAGTTTCACGAAGTAGATATGGTAGAACGTAATTATTTGTTTTAAATGTATTATATAGCTAAGCATCTTGACATTTCTGTTTGTCATTTAAAAATCTATTTGAACTAAGGACGTCATGAGCCTGATTTTTGTTTGCTTTCGGACCTTATAGACATTTATACAGACAGTAAATAAACTTGCTATTTCTTATTTGTAAATAATAATTGGGGAAACAACATTTGAGCGTCATGTTTGATCTTAATAAATGTGCCGTGCATTTCAAACGTAATGTGTTGGTGATTCTACTAACCTTACCAATAAAAGTATCAACTGAGCCGTCATTTGTTAGAGCTGTCTTGATCCGAGTAGAAATAAGTCATAAATTACAAAATAATTATAGATTTGAAATACCGTTCGTTCCAATGTGACAGGCTTAGATGGCTGGTGGGTTCGATCAGTACTGTCGAAATAATAATATGAGTGAGTGCTGCTACATGGAGTCTTGTCCATACCTTTTACACATTACGATGATCCATAATGTCCGCCTAAGAAACGCATGGTCAGCATGTACTAGGTGCCGATTACACAGGAACACCGAGGAAAACGACAGAGACAAGGACAATTTGCAATGACCAATATCATTGCAGTTCTATGCAACATTAATTATGTCAAACAGACTGCCATTGTTAAATCCGATTAATACTTAGTCATGATGACTTCTGTTGAACAATAGATCATACTACGCTTTTGCATTACATACAATATAAAAACTAGACTTATTATAATTTGACAATCTCACAATTAACATTGTTTACAAAGGTTGTCTGAAATAATATTGCGTGTGTTAATTGTTTAATGTTTTTTATTGTAATTGCACTGATTCATGAATGCTGTGTATTTCAATTCATTTAGATCGTTATTAATCATCGCTAACTGAAGCGTGTTAATACTGCCGGAAGTAATCTTTAACTCCTTTTGTCAGTTATTTAACTAAATTAAAATATACTTAAAAGTGAACAGTGTCTTACCCATTGTGAACTTCTTTTTAAATGACCGTAAGTTTTTTAGTTCATGTAAGCAAAAATGCTTAAGTCCTCTGTATATGATAATCCAACGAAAGAAATCTCTATTGTCAATGATATTTGTATCGTATAAGAGGTTTAACACATGTACATAGTTTAATGGTAAACATTATCGCATTGTTTCATATATATCAATATAATTTTTATTATATTATAACAATGAAATACATTTATAGTTGCTAACAAAACCGCATTTCGCAAGTTACTGGAAGGACAGGCGGAGATTTTGCTTTTGAAAAATCAACACCTTTTAAATGTGCAAACTGCAGTTCAAACCCAAAAACAGGTTTTTAAATACATGTATATGTTTGATATTATCGTAAATAGTGCGAGTAACTTACACGAAAAAGCAAACTTGTTTAACTTCATTTAATATAATACCTCTCTTTTCCTGCTTTGATAATCAGCTTAAGCAATACATAAACAGTTATACAATCTGATCAATAGAACACACTTATTTTCCTTATCACATTTTTATCGCTATTTTACCTCGAAATAATATACTTTTCTTACTGTTCGGGGCAAAAGTAAAAGACAGTACTGTAAAATAGATATTGCAAGAAACATGTGACTTTAGTACTGTTTTTAATAAGGAACGAAATAAAACGAAGCAAATATTTCATTTTTCTTATTAATTGATATTCTACTTTTTATAACAGCATATGGACATTAGAGTTTCTGCATTTTTATTTCCGTAAAGTGGCATAATATGTACAGACAAATTAATCAGATAATCGCGTGTTTTTTGTGACCTGGTTTCTTAATTGTCAATTTGGTGCATCTGACAAGATGTTAAGTGGTGTTCTGATAATCTTGGAAATACGAAACGTCTTAAAGTGCTCACATAGTTAGAGGTCTTGCGAGTCGGCATGGTAGAAGTATTTTTTGATCAATCGGAATCAGACAATGACACTGCCAAGTTAACAGAGTACCAACGCATCAAACTAAATATTTACCCCACGAACCTTAAGTTATAATAAGAGGTATCACTGATGCATTGATTGATAGATGTATTGATCATGGTGTAATGATTGATGTATTAATACATTTATATTGATGCATAAATTGATGTATTGATTGATGTATTGCTTGCTTGCTTACTTTAATGAATAATTGATTGATTGATTTATTTATCGATTTAGTGATCGATCGATTCGTACATTAAGTACATTAATGAATTAATTAATTAGTTTGTTCATTCCTTTCATTTAATCACGCGTTTCTTCATTGGTTACACTTCATTGATCATTCCACTGATCCATCAATCATTATTTACGTCTCCGGGTGCTTGAACAGACAGCATCGTATACGGTTACATGTAAACTTCTCCGTCAGTTTCATCAGTGACGGAATCTTCACGATCCTCTGGAATCTCGCCATCACGTACGACCGCATCACTAATTCGAACGTTGTCGACACCCACATCTACAAAAACTCGGTATATAGTTCCATTTATTCATCTTTTTTTAACTTTTATCATGTTTATACCGACACAAATAAAAGCGATGTATTGTCATGTTTAGATTACAGTATATAAAAACGGATAGAAGCAAATAGACCGTTGTTGCACGAAGTCAGAACGATGGGGAGTCTTCCGTGGATTGCGGTTGTTGTCAATTTGTACTGTGCAGTCGGTTGGTAAAGTCTTACGTGTTTTCCTTAACCGAAGGGAGGCATATACTTACAAGCGCATCGTCCTCCTTCTGTCCTTGAGTTTTCTATTCCTTCCATCATTTAGTGCCGCTTATTGTGTGACGCATTACAAGGGAGAGTTCAAACGTCATATACTTACATAGGGCATCAGAGGAAAGTATATAAAACAATAACCATATTCCTCTGTTCACGATAGAAGTAATGCCCTTAAGTCAATTTTCTTATTCAGAACATAATTTTTGTAATATTAAAAGTATTTAAATGAAACTTGATATTGCTAGATTATGAGTAAAAGAAACAGAACCCGTTAATCTATATTCATTGAATTATAGCCTTTTGATTGATGTGTGTAAACTCCGTTGTTTCTTATTGTACTTAGAACATTACATGAAATAGTGAAGTAATGGGAAGTTAATATAGTATATAGACATTATAATAAAAGTCTCTACGGTTAGCGTAATTCTCTCGACATGATTTACATTAATTGCTCCTTAGTTAATATTCTTGTGAGATGAGTTATTGATTATTAAAGATATTAAAATAAAATTGTGCACAGAGAAAGAGGACTTGAGAGGAAGAAGCACAACAGTCTTCTTATTACTTATGGATAGAATGCGCATTTCTGACTTTTGTTAGCTCACCTTGGCACAACGTTCTCATGGTGACTTTTTGTGATGGTCTTTTGTCCGTCGTACGTCATCCGTCGTGAGTCTTCAACATTAATCGGTTCACAATCTAGTGGTTACATTTATTGTCCAATCTTAATGTAACATGCTCGGAACAAGTGTCATAATGATATCGTGGACGAGTTCGAAAATGGTTGCGGTTGGTTGAAAAACTTCGTTGCCTGGAAGCGTAATGGTTTTCCTTATATGGATATAGAAAAACCTTGTTAACCCTCAAGACGTCACAGTTATTGTAAAATCTAAATGTTACTTAGTCAAAGCATTAGTTGATATAATATTTTGGATGAGTTCGCGAATGGGTTCGGTCTATTTAAAAACATGACCGCCAGTTCTTAAGATGGCTATAACAAAACTTTGTGAACACTTTAGAAGTTATATTGTTAGTCGAATATTCGTGAAAATTGGTCAGAACATTTTTGACAATTGTTCCGATTTGATGAAACACATGCTTGACAGTTTGCGGGGAAGTTTACCATATAAGGCTTTATTAAAACCTTCTTAACACTTTTGAAGTCACATGTAATTGTCCATTCTTCATTATGCTTAGTAAGAAGATTAGTTCTTATGATATCTCTGAAGAGTTATAAAATGGTTTCAGTCTGTTGAAAACCATGACCGCTAGGGGCGGGGCATTTTTCCCTGTATGGCTATAAAAATACCTTGTTAACACTCAAATCTATATATAATTCGTCACAACATTTTTTTTCTAATCCACGCTCAGCTGAGTTCAATAATGGTCATGGTTCGTCAAAAAATATGGCCGACAGGGGCGGAGAAACCTTTTCAACACGTTGGAAGTCACATTTTGAGTGCAATCTCTATGCGGCGATGCAGTTTTCCTAACCTGGCTATAGTGAAGAATTGTTTATACTATTTTAGCCACATGCATGGGCCAATCTTCATTAAATTTTATCAAAACATTTGTCCCAATAAAATCTCATCTGAGATTGAAACTGGGTCATGTGAATTCAAACACTAGGTCACTAGGTCAAATAAAACAAGTTGTTTGTAGAAGTCAATGTTTCGGTTCAATTTTCTTACATCAGAACGCACTTTTTCAAAATATTCAACTTTCTTTGGGTTTTAGATGAGCACCTTAGGGCCCATGGTCCTCTTGTTTGCATCTTTCTTTTGTTTGAAACATAACTACTAAGTATTGAAGGTGTGTAAGTAAATCTTTATATAATGATACACGGACGTGAAAAAAGTACAATGGTCAAGAACAGTAACGAACTGAAATAAGTACATGCGATGAGTTATTGGTCTTCGTTGATTTTTATGCGTCAAGTTTGAATTCCAGTATCTTATGAAAACTAAACTAAAATTTCTTTTTTGACAGAGAGCATGTCGAGGAAGAATGACTTATTGTTACGTTATATTTACAGATTATTTTATGTTTGTTTGTTAATTGTGTGTGCTTAGTAAATATATATTTCGAATGCAGATGAAGATATTAAAATGAAACTGCATACACCTACAGTGACCATTCTAAGCAAGTGACGAGTAAACTGACTAAAAATCTACTCAGTGTCTAAAGACCCTTGTCATTATTGTGTGCAGACACCAATTAAATAGTTTTGTTTTACCTTTGAAATCATAACTGAAACAGAATTCAATGGCTTTAAGTAAAACTTCATTTAAACTGAAGGAAGACTTAAAGATAAAGTGCAGAGTACATGAATCATAACGTTTGTTTAAGACATTGAATATGGAGTAAATGTCCGTTGATGATTTTTTTTTGTTAAATATATAGCTATGTAAACAATTGATTGTAATGGAAAACATTTATAATAAAGGACATTTAGATTATTGTTTCAGTAATTAATTTGCTGGATTTCTTAAACCTCGTCACTATCACACTTTTGGATCGCACTTAAATAAAATATGCGATAAATATTTAAAAATCGGTAATAATTACGGATCGCCACTTTTTACGGGCCTTTAGCCTGTGTATGGCAGTCGCTATAGTTCATTAGTTCTAAGTTTTAGGTGTAGTAAAATAAAAATGGATTAATCGCAGGACATTAAGATTATTGTTTCGATAAAACATTTGCAGCATTTCTTAAACCTCGTAACTATCACACTTTTGGGTCACACTTCGAGAGAGGCATTTGACACAGCGCTTGTTTTATTTGCCCATAATTACAATTAAACCAGTGTGTGGCAGTCGTTATAGTTCATATAGTTCTTAGTTTTATATGTAGTAAAATAAAGTTTGATTAATCGCAGTAAACTGAAACATGTTAAAAGGTACGAGACGCAATGAATAATATGTGTTTAATATACATACTAACTTCGGTATTCACCATATATGCATTAACGCCCAAATTAAGACATAAAATTTGAATTAAATTGGCACACAGATTCACAGCCCAACATACACACTTTGCCGATAAACTGATAAATTGCCATGCTTCTGACAAGTCTTCGTACATTATGATCACATTTATCTCTGAGAAACCACAAGATTTGTAGTAATAAATTCAATTAAATAATGCGGTATTTTACATTCAGTATATCGCTTACTACCCCATCTAACAAATGGCCATTTGATGCAATGCCTATGCGAACAGGACTTCATTATAATAATGGAATGAAATGTAGCCCACGATTCTATGGTAGCGGTTTGCTAACGAAAAGTAATATGATTTAATAATCTCATGATTTACATTTGCAACACAAATCCACTACAAGACATCTGACAATAACGCTTTATTACATGTGAAACCAATGTCTTTTTTATTAACGAAATTATTTGTTAGTTTGTTTTATGCGGCACATACATTATGGGCCAGCATTCAATCAGTAACATTAATGAAGCAAACTTGATATATGATTCATCAACAAATCCATCTTTCCCGCATGCCATTAACCACACACAATATTTAGTTGAAACGTAACAATAGTAAGGACTCGATCATATGGGAAAAATTTAAAATAAAAGAACAATGGTATTGTCAATTAAAATATTTACATTTTCACGATTTAGATGCGGGGTTTGTGGTCTATGCAGGTATGTTTGTCTTCTTCTGATCCGATGTTATGTTTAATGCGTATACTCTTAACATTATGTTATTGTGATTTTTGTGTATGGCGTATATACGGTCTCAATAATGCCAACTTTAACGCCACTTTACTAAATGGCTATAACGTTGTCCCAAAAAATGACACTGGAACTTACAGATAGTCGTGCGTACAGCACAAAGAAGTCGCGTACATCAAGTTATATCACAATTATTTCTTCTGAGTGGAAGGATATAATATCACTCTGAGCATGATAGATCAAATACAAAATTTCGTTCTGCATAAATATTAGAATAGATTTAAGTATTTAAGGTATCTTCAATTGTCAAACGATTTTTAACACGGGCTAAGAACTATTTATGTGCAATACTTAACTTTTTGTTGAAATCTTACTTAATTATTGTCATCTAATATTCATGCCATATTTACTACAACAATTGTATTAAATGTCAATGTATTGAAAGGACAACAAATATTTTAATAGCTATATGCGTTTCTTCTGTATATCAAGACATAGCTTGCTTTGTGGTCTGAACCTTTGCCGGGTGGTCTGACTTTGCTTTCTGACATTCTTGCAGAGTGTTAATTTACGCAAAATGATCAAATACAGATTTCATCTGAACATGTGGAAACAAAAAGCAGCTTCTGTTTGAAGCTGATATGATATTTTGGGTTATTCGTTATCGTATATCTGATTGATCATGTAATTTGAGAAGTATTTACTCTTTTAAAGCCAGACCATACAAAAAAGCCGAGGGAAAAATATCCTAATATGTTTGCCTTGATTGTCGATATTAAATGATATTTGATTCCAAGACATACGAGATAGACATATTAATGTCACACAAACATGCATTAATATCATCAGAATCGAACGAATGAAATCCTTTCTACATTATAGTTGACTAGGTGTTTCGTTTAGATCTATTAACGTCATAATGCCCAAATTACGTGTTGATATTTTGCGAGTCTATTTTCATAACAACGTCATTGAAACATATGCATTTTCAGGATGAGTGCAGAGTTTTATCTTTCATGAAGATCTATTTTAACAGCACCAATTACGTGTGGATGTTCTGTGAAGGTCTGTACCTCTATCGCCTCATCGCCAATGCGTTCTCATCCCCAAAACGGCTGCTTCTGTTCTACTTATTTGGTTGGGGTAAATATTAAATGCTTTTGACATTTAAATTATTTGATTTAATTGTAAAATAGTATCAGGACCGATGTATGTAGTGTTTTATAATTAAACGTAAACAGCGATACGCTTGGCGGAGAATAAGTCTTTCTAACTTTTGTATCACTTGATTTTGACATTTTCATATTTTTGCGCTGAAAAAAGTTTGCACTGAAATTATATGATTTTCTCAATATTGTTATTCATTTTGTCTGTTTCGGTTTCGAAAAAATTGAATATATACGTGTATGTTTAAATGTCAACTAAATGTTTGTCAGTGCACAACTTTTGATACTTTAACTTCTTAAAAAGTGAAATAAAGTGTGATGGAACCGGACAAGTTACGAAAATAACACACACAGAGAACCCATCAAAGCATTTCCGAGAATATATTTAAACATGTACCATTATGATATCCCTATAGACAATTTGCGTAAATAAAAAATGTTCACTCTGAATCAAATTAAATATCACTTCACAAAAATAATTGTTAAAAAATCTTTTTTTTTTCAGGATTTCCATTTTTATATTCCTCTGCATATGCTATCATTCGATTAGTGATGGCCGATGAAAGGTATGTTACAATCAATGTACCATTTACAAGTATACATGTACAATTATGTGTTTACTGTCTTTACATTCATTTCACGTTTTTTTGGCGAGAATACCTATAAAAAAGCATTCAACAAACCCAATATTTTATTATCGTCGCTTCCGTACAAAGACGCCTTTGTGCCTCGTTAATGCCTTATTTAAGAGTGGCACGATTGATGTATCAACATACGCTCTGTCAATCGAACGCCGGTATACTGGTGGAGGAAGCATTCATTGACATAACCTGAGATTTAACTTGAACTATAATCGAAAGAGAGCATGAACATGGCGGTTTATACGATTTTTTTATAAACATATCAAACAGACAACGCGAAAATTGTGATGGTTTTATAGCAGAAAGTGCTATTGCTTTTTTACGCCAGCAAAAATCACAAAGTGTTTTAACTGAGTATTTAATGATTATATTTGGTATTGTACACAATATGTGAAATGACTTGTTTTGACATATATCTCATGTTGCAATTTCGTTCATATTGTTTTTTTACCCAACTACAAAAATGACATTTGTGTACATCTGTTCACGAATCTGTCGATTCACTTACCAATATAATTAGTATTATTTATATTTAGTCTCGACATTTGAAGTGATTTTGCATTTATTTACAAAACAATATTTTAGATAGAAGTATTGCATGAAGCATATTTATTAGGCGCTTAACGATTTCGGGGTATCTGTAATTCTGCCTTTTCGTTTTAAATAACAGTATAAAACGTAAAACTTATGAAACAAGAAATTAAACATCCATTATGCAAACAGGTCACCTATATCTCGTATCAGCGTTGGTCCAGCGTTCTCTTGCTGTTTTGTTCGCCTTTCATT
Source organism: Dreissena polymorpha (assembly GCF_020536995.1). Taxonomy (NCBI): domain Eukaryota; kingdom Metazoa; phylum Mollusca; class Bivalvia; order Myida; family Dreissenidae; genus Dreissena; species Dreissena polymorpha. The sequence goes on from NC_068367.1 coordinate 45,189,239, forward strand.
CTTTCATAGAATAAAACTTCCTACGCCAACAGCTGTCAATTACCCAATGCATGGTATCAAATTAAGAGCATATCTGTTGCAACGGCATGGTTCATATATATCCCTTTATTATAAGTGTCAATCAATAGATGTCGGCCGACATATGTTCCGATATCACTTAACGTTTTATTATTAATGCGTGCAAAAATTTAGTTGGAAGATGTGTGCATGTTTGTTGTTTGATATTGATCTAGCGTACATATTTCAGTAGTTTTTTGTCAATGAAACACTTAAAAATTGTAATGAAACACCAGACAACTTGGTCGTTTACCAATTTAAGCCTTGACAATACGAACAATTGATAAGAGATTTGTCATGGCCTATGAACATGCGTATTATTTTAACTTTGTTTTGTGATTCTTATTGTTTAAGTTATTCGGCTTTTATTCACATCCATATTACATTACAGTTTGCAGTGTACATAGACAAATATACATTTCACCTGCACACACAAGTGTTCCCAAATGATATAATATGATATAAGCAGCAGCATGGATCTCCAACAAAATATAAACGACGATTCAATCATAGACACACCAAAAACATTACCACTGTATTTAGCATTAAAGCAAAAAAATAATTACAATATACTTATGCAATTTGTTTGCAGATTGTTTCAAATTTCCCAGTATTTTATTTCCTTCCCTAGACATTAGGTGTAAGCTTGAATTCCCCATGCTAAGCTAAGCTTATTCCTCAGCCTTATCATTGAGATTATACTCATAATTTTTAAATAAATCAGCATCAAAATATTATCCTTAAACTTTGAACGGTGATTTGCCCCAGACTGGTTTATGCTTAGTTGTGTATTGATTAAATGCTTCATCTTTTGAAGCCAATCCATGCAGGATTTGTTCATAGTTGTGTCTTAATCTAGAAAAAACAGCAATGTTATTCAAACTTTTAGTGAAGAACTGATGTACCATCAGCGAATTGGGTAACAGTACATGCAATATTTTCAATTTCTATTCCTTTACTTGCATTTACATTTATAAATTGAATTGCCAAACTGTAAGCGTAAAGAAACGCGTTTCTATTGTAATAAACTCTGATATGAGACTTTTGATTTGAATTCCTTTCATAACATTAGTTTTGAGAAGGGACATAAATTTTAAAATGTTCGACAAAAGTTAAAATAAAATGCTTATTACTTCAGTCAAATTAAATGGTTCTAAACTTGTTTTCAAAATCAACAGTTCAGGGGTATTGTTATTGTATTTTTCACAATATCAAATAAAAGGCTGGTATTCTTTCCAATATGTCTGTGTTTAAAAGATCCTCTCCGATCTTTAGGAATTGGTATCAAGGACAGTTTCAAATATGTAATGAATAGTCTCCTGTGAAAACATTTTTAATGAAACGTTAATTGCCTCTGGTTTTGTTATCGTTAGATAAAAATGTGAGTATTTCTTGTTTTCAGTTACTTCCATGGTTTGAGAGGTAAAAGTATAGTGAGGCTTATTACTATTAAGTGGCCTTTAACTTGCCAAAGGACTTAAATAACTTATTCCTTATGGGTCAAAATGCACAGAATAAGTGTAATTGTAAGCATAATTGTTTATGCCATATTTGTAATCTTGGGCAGCTTCTTTTAATATAGCATCATTGTAAAAAGTCAGCGACCTTAATCTTTTTTCAATGAAAGGAATGTTGTTACTAGAAGCAAATTTATTTTATATAAGGTTTCTCGGCTCCATAAACCCATTTTGCCGTAGTTCTAAATAAAGCACCATCAATGTGCATGTTCCCAATGTTTAAAATTCTTAAGCTCTAGAATAAGATCTTCCATACTTTAATTTGTTAATTTGATCAATGCTTCCAATTGCTTTTAAAATCTTTTCATTCTTAACTCTGTCTTTTATTTGAAGCTTGAATATGAAATAATTTGACCTCTTGATTTCTTAAGAACAAAGCCAGATGAATTGCAGTGCTAACTGCTCACGCATAGTGGTGTTAACTAGTGTAATTAATTTAAATATATATACGACTATAACTGATTGGATATACAGCTTTCTATTTATGATATAGTTTGTTGTGTACCGATATGTATGGAAGTTGTTTATGGTTCTTTTAGCCTGAGGCAATTTCCAGTTAATTTGTTTTTACATGAGAAATATCAAATCAAAAATGTAATTAGAATCTTTATCAAATTTGATGCATGTTTTATCCATTAGTAATTGTGTAAGACATTGTGTTTTTTATGTGAAAATTAAAAGTACAAATTAACAAGTGAAGACGACCTAAGGCGTTCTTTATACCAACCCAGAACATTACTAAACAATCCATTTTGCCTATCATGCAGAAACAGTGTTTTAACATATAAAATGTATGCCTTTTCATATCTATAACAAACATTATCTCCATGGATGGTCTGATCAGTTTATCAGCATCGCATCTCTGCAAAGGCCCCGTTGTAAAACCTTATGCCTTTCTTCATGATGTAATGGTATGGCAATCATACGTCGGTATACTCATTCAGCGACATGACATGACCTGAGATTTATTTTACCTTTAATCGACCGAGTAACGTATCTGTCAGATTGTACGAGACCTGACATTAAACATACCTTTGAAACAAATCTTACTTTTATAAGTTACCTGACATTAAATCTTGACATTATTCATACGAGAATACGATTCTTTACCATTTTATCCTTTATATTCCGAGCTCTGAAACCCGGCGTTGTGTTTTTCTTTTTTTTCAAAAGAATGTGAATATGAAATATCAGCGTCGATCAAAACCATAAAGACAATATGTTTTGCTCATAAGCCGAGTGTTAAAATTCGAAATGAACATGCGTATAAAGTTTCATTAACAAATACTGTTCAATTCTATTTTAGTCCTTTTCGCGAAAAAAATTACATGACTATACATATCCGTGAGAAACAAATGAATGTGGCAAGGAATGTATTTAAAAAATATAGGTACAGTACCATAACACCGCAATGCTGGGTAAAACGACTAACAGTTAACAATAGTTTTTATGTTCCCGTGTTGTGTTTGACTAAGTAAAAATATAATATAAAACCCTTACATCGCTTGATCCATTTGACCGATACATAATTTACTCGTACCTGTTTGCAAATGTATTTAATACAGTCGAAACTGACCTAACGGCCACCTGAATTTACCGGTCACCTGCAGACAACGTTCAGTCAATATAGCCCATATTCATGCTTTGTACTTATCTCAAAAGAAAAGAAATATAATGCTTAAAAATGCGCAAGAATCAAGCTCATGCTCATAAAAACATTTTTAAAGCTGGATTGACGCATGTGTTTGCTTTTATTTATTAAAAGGGTGTATCCGTTGTTGTTGTTTTTTTTCATTTATTCCCTTATACGCTTATTTGTCCTGTTGTATGATAAAGAACAGTGTCTGGTTCAAATCATTATTTTACTTTCAATTTACTGAAAACTCTTTAAAGTGCTCTGTATAGCACTTCAGCGGGCGATTGAGCGCATTTTAAAAAATGACAATCAAAAAAAAATATTTATTCAAATGAAAAATCCATATCTCATAGCATTTCTTTCTATGTTTCTTAATCTGTTGCCACGAATCATCCTTTCATCGTACAAATTATGAATGCAAATTTCTCGTTCTCATATGGCCGTTTCTCCTAGGAGGCTGTTAATTGAATAGCATGGGCGTTGAAACTTAATTTTCCGGCTTCAGTAGAATATGTATAACAAACGAATATTGTCATGTTTCCCTGCTCCAATCAGTGCTATAAACACATAAATAGTTTCATGTTGCCTTGGTCCATCAGTGCTATAGTTAAATGAAAAGCGCCATGTTGTCTTGGTCCAATCAATGCTATAATTAAATGAAAAGCGCCATGTTGTCTTGGTCCAATCGGTGTTATAATTAAATGAATAGTGCAAGTTGCTTTGGTCCAATCAGTGCTATAATTAAATGAATAGTGCCATGTTGTCTTTGTCCAATCAGTGCTATAATTAAATCAAAAGCGCCACGTTGTCTTGGTCCAATCGGTGCTATAATTAAATGAATAGTTTCATGTTGCTTTGGTCCAATCAGTGCTATAATTAAATGAAAAGCACCATGTTGTCTTGGTCCAATCAGTGCTATAATTAAATCAAAAGCGCCACGTTGTCTTGGTCCAATCGGTGCTATAATTAAATGAATAGTGCAAGTTTCTTTTGTACAATCAGTGCTATAATTAAATGAAAAGCGCCACGTTGTCTTGGTCCAATCGGTGCTATAATTAAATGAATAGTGCAAGTTGCTTTTGTACAATCAGTGCTATAATTAAATGAATAATGCCATGTTTTAATAGTTTATTAGTTTATTAACGTCTCTTCAATACATATATTTGACAGCTATATACACATACAAGTTATTCATAGATTACAAGTGTATTGCCACTCAGTACAGAGTTATAAGAGACAGCTCTCTATCTAAAACATAGGTATTTAATACTTTATACATAGAGAAATAAAAAATAATAAAAATTAACTAAAAAACAAAACAAAAACATAAGCATAGCATAAAATAAAATCAACTTAACAACCAGATAGGTTATGAGCTCCAGTTGACAAATTAAAACACATGTAGTTTCTAAACAGCATGAGAGATAACATTTATATATATATATATATATATATATATATATATATATATATATATATATATATATATATATATATATATATACACTATAAAATCAACTAGACACCCAGATACTAAGGTTATGAGCTCCAGTTGACAAATTTAAAACAGCATGAGATATTACATATTATATATATATATATATGCCATGTTGTCTTGGTCCTTTCAGTGCTATGATTAAATGAATAGTGCAATGTTTCCTGGGAACAATCAGTGCTGTAAATAAATGTGGTGAGCTTTTTCTAGAGTATTGTCTCCTCTATGGTCATTGTATATTAAATACTGTTAAACTGGATTGTGACGGAGATTAATCCGTAGGCGACCTTAGATTTCTTTCATCTGGTGGATACGCATGAAATATTATTTATATTACATGTATACTTTTGTCTTCTATGTGGTGCCATGTTTTCTTGGACACCGGGAAAAGCGGATGTTCAGTGTTATATATTACACCAAGTAGAAGGAAAATATCAAAACTGCCATCTGTTTAAGAATTTTATATTGCTCCATTGGTATAACCGTTTCAATCGCAATGCACAATAGTTCCCAATATTGGCATATTTCTGTTTCTTGATGACAGCTACATTTCTCCCAGTAATGTGTGTTGCCCAATAGGGAAAATTACCGATAAAGAATCGTTTTGTTTTTGAACATTAGCACCAAAAACCCCTAATTTGGGAATATTCGCGTCTTGAAATCTTCAGATTGAAAACTATGGGTCACTGTAATTGCCTGGAACTTAATTGCAAAAAGCCATCTTCATATTATGTTTCATGCCTGTTGCTGAAATATTCAGTTTAAGAGCTCAGTTTATTTTTTTTTTCACATGCTGGTAATGCACTTTTTTTTCATTTATTCCCTTATACGCTTATTTGTCCTGTTGTATGATAAAGAACAGTGTCTGGTTCAAATCATTATTTTACTTTCAATTTACTGAAAACTCTTTAAAGTGCTCTGTATAGCACTTCAGCGGGCGATTGAGCGCATTTTAAAAAAAGACAATCAAAAAAAAATATTTATTCAAATGAAAAATCCATATCTCATAGCATTTCTTTCTATGTTTCTTAATCTGTTGCCACGGATCATCCTTTCATCGTACAAATTATGAATGCAAATTTCTCGTTCTCATATGGCCGTTTCTCCTAGGAGGCTGTTAATTGAATAGCATGGGCGTTGAAACTTAATGTTCCGGCTTCAGTAGAATATGGATAGGAAACGTAGGCATTGCATCTTTATATTTTTAGAAATGCTAATGATTGTTTTGACCAAGCCTACGGCACTGATAAATATTCATAAACATTGTCACCATGCGGAAGAGCCCCAACCTAATCCTTTCATTAATTAGTGATTTTAATGCTTAATATGTTGGCGTTTCAATCGCATTTCATCGGATCTCAACTCTGTCATGAATTCTTGAGAACTAACCTGTGTTTGTCTAAAGACAAAAACAGTTATGCATTTCATTGGTGTCATTGCCTTGAATAGATTAATACATACCTTACATCGAACCTATGTAAATGCATTAGCGTTCATGGCAGTAATTTAACAATTTAATAAATATCGCGATTGAAATTGTTATCTTTCACATCAATTCTGAAATCTGCAGTGTATATTTAATATAAACATTAAGAGCTGAACACAGATATTGTAACTGGTGTAATTAAGATAATTTAATAAGGTGTCGTCTCATTGCTGTAATATTTTGGCAAAGGAAACAAGGAAATGTCTCAGTAATTGTTCATGATTGAGAACGCTTTACTAGTTCAATATTACACTGTCAATCACGAAGACGCCCAATCTAATACATTTTGCTATTAGAAAAGCCACGTATCTTGATTATTTTAATCATTTTCTCTTGCAGTTGCCTGTCATGTATCCTTTTCAAAGTTTCATAAGAAAAATCAGATGCGAAGATTCACTGAACCTTGCAATCATCTAAGTACCCTATCTGTAACAATTTCATGGTTGATAAAATCATCAATTTACTGTTCTTATCAGGCGACATATGTTACGCTATCACATGATATTGATGCGTTCACGGTCAATCTTTGGTGATAATGTATGAAATTTGCGATATTGATTGTGTGTAGGTTTGAATAAACGTGTATCTTTTTTATTTTATTTTAATCAATAAATTATAAGGCGAGTTGTTAGATCCGGCGTTTGTTAAAAATATATTAGAATACATAAAAAAATATTTTCAGATGAATTATCGGGCACTCGTCCCCTTATAAACATCGCCTTGTCCTATATTTTAGGCATTTGGTATCTACACATCAAGATAAGTTGCAAATCATAACAATCAATAAAACATAGGTCATCACCTTAAAACACGAGTTTGTTTATTTTTCTCGAGAACAATTTTATTATACTAGCTAAAAAGGAGCAACATGATAATATGCTATAATCAGTGCTATAATTAAATCAAAAGCGCCACGTTGTCTTGGTCCAATCGGTGCTATAATTAAATGAATAGTGCAAGTTTCTTTTGTACAATCAGTGCTATAATTAAATGAAAAGCGCCACGTTGTCTTGGTCCAATCGGTGCTATAATTAAATGAATAGTGCAAGTTGCTTTTGTACAATCAGTGCTATAATTAAATGAATAATGCCATGTTGTCTTGGTCCTTTCAGTGCTATGATTAAATGAATAGTGCAATGTTTCCTGGGAACAATCAGTGCTGTAAATAAATGTGGTGAGCTTTTTCTAGAGTATTGTCTCCTCTATGGTCATTGTATATTAAATACTGTTAAACTGGATTGTGACGGAGATTAATCCGTAGGCGACCTTAGATTTCTTTCATCTGGTGGATACGCATGAAATATTATTTATATTACATGTATACTTTTGTCTTCTATGTGGTGCCATGTTTTCTTGGACACCGGGAAAAGCGGATGTTCAGTGTTATATATTACACCAAGTAGAAGGAAAATATCAAAACTGCCATCTGTTTAAGAATTTTATATTGCTCCATTGGTATAACCGTTTCAATCGCAATGCACAATAGTTCCCAATATTGGCATATTTCTGTTTCTTGATGACAGCTACATTTCTCCCAGTAATGTGTGTTGCCCAATAGGGAAAATTACCGATAAAGAATCGTTTTGTTTTTGAACAATTAGCACCAAAAACCCCTAATTTGGGAATATTCGCGTCTTGAAATCTTCAGATTGAAAACTATGGGTCACTGTAATTGCCTGGAACTTAATTGCAAAAAGCCATCTTCATATTATGTTTCATGCCTGTTGCTGAAATATTCAGTTTAAGAGCTCAGTTTATTTTTTTTTCACATGCTGGTAATGCACTTTTTAGAAAACAAAATACGAAACTTTCGTTCCTTTTTTTAATTTTTGGACGGCGATTTGGAATTTTGTATTTTTTGAAAAAAAAATCCTCAATTGTTGACGTACCTTTCACGGGTACTTTATAAAGAAGGAGAAAGAATCTCTATCAATTTTATTTTATCGAAATGCGCAAAAACGTCAGATAAGAATACATTCAAAATCCGACAGACAGACATTTGCATGGTAGGCAAGTCAGAATCAATACATTAACCTTACCAATTAAGGCAAAGGAAACTAAATTGTATTAATGTGTTGCAAAGTTGAGATATCATACGGAAAATTTTGTCAGGCAACTCAATAATTCCCTCTTGGGAAATTTCCCCAGAGTTGACTTTAATCGCGACAAACTGATTTGCTTTCTATTGGTCGCAATTTTCTTTGATTCTATAACACTCTCCCAGACATACGAATATTTTAATATTAAAGCTTTCGTGTAAGTATATCACACGATATGGTGCTGCAAAAGCAATCACTTTGTTTAGGTTAAAAAAAATAACAAAGTGTCTAAATTATTCACCAAATAATCTAGAAGGTGACGTTAAGCATTTAACAAAACAAGACTTTGTTTGATATACATGTGTGTATATACGAGTAATGCTATGAGTGGCTATAACGATTTTTTTAAGCCATGAAAAGAACCAGGACATACCACACGTTACCCCACTGGGCTTGTCAACACCGAAATGTATATATCATATATATATATATATATATATATATATATTTATTTTAGAACTGAAATGGCAGATAACTTGACGATGCATCTAAATATCTAGATCAGTGAGAGGAGCATTGGAATACATAGCCGGGGATCGTGCGCTCAAATCCCAGCACGAGAAAATGGGTATTATGCCATATGCGGCTTGCGTACGATTCGTGCGGTCTGGTAAGGGGCTACCACCATGTCTGCTATTGGGCCACGAAACCTTGCCCGACTTTAAAGCGGCCAACGTAGCTCCTGAGTCTGGATATATATGGCACAATACCCATTCAAGCATGACGCGAATAAAAGAAAATTCCTACGAACAGTACTTTGATAGGCTTATCTTGCACGTGATAAGTGTGAATAAGTAAACTGACAACTGTCATATAACGGAAATATTGCTATAGACGGCGAAAGATAATTTAATTAACGAATGCTTGTTATTAAACAGTGTACAGTTGTTTAATTGTCGTATAACTTTTTGTTCTTGTCTTTTATTTTCAGTTGTTGGGCGAAGAGTCTTGGAGGCGGATTGGAGTTGATCATTTTCGCGCCAAATTTTTTCTGCCTAGTGGTTAGTAGCATTTAAGCGTTTAACATCGTGTACATTTTACACGAATAAAAGATTTTTTTTAAAATCTTTAAAATCCGAAATCATGTATAGACTGTGTTTTTGCAAGAATAGCAATATTTAACCGTTTATTCCAGGCCAACGTATATTTTCTGTGCAGCATCCTTCGTATTCTTCTAACTCAGCTCACCGTGCATCCGAATGAGCCCAGTAATTTCAGATTAGACTTTATTGCATTTACAGTGCTTCTTATTAATGTATCCCTTCTTCTTATATATTCATTACATTAACAGTAGTTCCCAATCCAGCCAATATGTCCAGCCATATATTCTGTATATTTACCGAATTTACGGCTGACCTCAGTAAATTCAGGTAGGAATTCATTACACTTATCCTCCTTCAAATTAACGGGGTATTTCAGGGTATATTTCTGTATATTAACAGCAATACCTAATTCAGACATTAAGTCAACCAGCTATTCGGTATTTTCATCAAAATTACGACTGAAGGCAAACATGTGAAGTAGGTAAATTGCACTATATTTACAACCAAATTGAACCATTCATTTTAAGTAGGTTTTCACTACATTCATCGTAATGAATCCATTGATTTCTTGTTTTAAGTTTTTTTTACTGATTCCAATAATTTGATGTATATGTTCAGTATATAAACCGTACTTCCGAATGAATCTAGTATTAAGGAAAGATGTTCTATTTTGTAAAGATAAAATATCTTTGAGTTCAGTTTAAGCATTTACAAATACATAATAAGTCGAAACCGTAATGTTGTGGTTAAAGAAGATAAAATTTTAACAATAAAAGCATAAAAGCAAAAAAAGCAACTTTGTTTCGCTTAGTTACGCTTGGATTTTTGCATGCGACTTACACGAATAGAATACACAATTTAAAGTAAAAACATGCTGCTAGCAGCTGAATACTTTTTGAATTCTAGCTGTTGCTTCTGAGACCACCAGTGATACGATAATTACTGCTTTAGGATCTTATATTTCAATCATCAATCAGTACCTACGCTGGTATGGTCAACGCTATCTAATGAAAAAATATTTTGTATCACACAGGAAAGCGTTGAAGGCCACAATTGTCATAATTCCGTTGTTTGGCGTTCAATTGGTCCTCACTATTTACCGACAACCTCCTGCGTCACCCCATTTGCTGTACTACGAACGTTACACAGAGTTCATTACGAATTCACAGGTGTGTGCATTGTTTTGTTTTATCGGTAAATGAATCACGCATCTCATTTAGCTTTTTATTGAATGCTTTAAATCGTGTAATTTAATAAGCACAACAATATTTGTTTAAATGTCTTTATCGCTTAGAAAAACTTATCATTACATGCCAAATGACATAGGAACACCGGCTTTCTTTTAATAGTTAGCATTCGTGTAATTCTTTTTTAAGTGTAATTATGCAACATTTATATTTTGCCGTTTCTACTTCATATATTCAATTTAAACTCCACGCATGTGTTTTAATTACAGGTATTAAATTTGAAATCCACACATCTGTTCCATGCCATTGGATAAGGTCACAACAAGCATATTCGTGCCCCTTTTTTCGCTTAAACATTTGCTTAATTTGAACGAACAACTTCTGCATATTTATGTTGCTACAAGAGGTATTCAATTGAAACTTCACACGTTTTTTGGGTCATTGTGTAAGGTCAATAAACAAGTTACATAAAACCAACTGGAAATAAGAAGAATATACCCTTTTCTACTTGGAAAATTCTGATCAACTTTCGCATACAAGTTACCTTAAACTCCATATTTACTGCATACATTAAAGTAAACGATGTCAATGTTTTCCTGGTCTTAAAGAAAATTCACTGACCAAGACTATTACTGTGACCAGCTTAACGCATAATTATGTCCACTATTAAAACGTATTTAAGTTTGGTTATAGTTTGCATGCAAGTAGTACAGTACGGACGTCTTCGTGATTATGATGAGAGATCACTGAACATAATTTGTTCGCCTGAAAATTATCACAATTATCACAATATTACCCATTAATGTACATGTGAAATCCTTTTTTCTAGTTTAAATGCAGTCCTAGAATAGGTTGCATTTGTGGCCAGTTAAGTTAAGGTCAATGTCCTCTAGTGGGAGATTTTATATCGAGGCAATTTAGGAATAAAGCTAATATTACTCAAAATGTCTCCACTCGATTACTTAAGTTTGATAAAAGGCTTTGTGGTGTTATTTTATTTAAGGGTAGCTTTTATTTAGACATAAAGTGGCGTTGCCGTGTTCGTCAGTTTGGTCAAGATGGTAGCTTAACATAGAAAAATGGATTCCGCTAAATGACTTGATTTTTTATTGAGGTACTACGCTCTTATTTTTCTTTGTTGGTAGCTTACAAGACGATCTCGTTTTCAAGATAATAAAATTCAACTTAATAAATTCAGCAAATTTATCAAACTTGACACGGGCCTGTATTCACCAACCGATTCTTAGACATAAGAATACAGAATAGACTTAGAACAAGAAAATTATGCTCAGTGTTTGAGTCTATACAGTCTACCACTGTTGATTTTGCAATAAACAAAAAATTCTTCATGAAAACAGATGCAGATAGAGGTGATGAATGCAAAGTTTGACTCAGAAATAAAGCAGCTCTTGAGTATCCAATTTAAAGAATATTCTTTATTCTAAGACTGAAGTCTAAGAATTGGTTGGTGAATACGGGCCCCGGTCATATTGCTTTCTTTGATTTGAATATAAGTTCAATTATAAGTTTACATATACTAACTAAACTAAACTGGTAATCAACTGCAAGTATGTCTTTATGGTCTTAACACTAGAATGAAAATTTACATGACACTTTCGAAGTTAAAGTTTGAGCTGTCAAGGGAAAACGCTTGCTATGTTTAATTGCGTGTTGTATGATTTTTTATGTTGCAGTATTGGATGGGCAATAAGTAACGTGCTATAAACAGACTAGCGGCTTATAACACTTATGACAATCACATAGAGCAATCGACGTGATGTCAAGCCTCGTAAATAAGTTATAGACGCTTTGACACTCCTTTTCAGAACTATTATTGCGAACTAATTGATCAAGACAGAAGCCCGAAGTAATAACTTCATGTGTATAATTGCACTTTGAATTCCTTCCCTTTCTTGCTTCTGGAGTTTTGGAAGTGTTTCAACGACCACTTTTGGCTTCGTTACATTTTACTTGATAATGCAACCTTTTATTAGTTTCTCGTCTTTTATCGTCTTAAAAATTACACGATACTTTATTCTCTAAATGAACGTTATGTCGTTATTAATCAAGGCGTGTCATTGTTTTTATATTAAACACTCACTGACATTTGTTGTGAACGAGATAAATCGCGCACATTTCGAACAAAACACTTTGCGACAATTACAAAAGTAGATATACATTTACGTTGTTTGCACATAAAACGGATTTTAGGTTAAGTTTTTTTGTCTTGTTAAGACCCTATCTCGAATCATTTTTTAACTGTAATATTGTATTATAGGGTTGGTTCTGCATTGAATTAACACTTGTCCATTTGCATTAAAAAAATGTTTATGTTTCTGGAGAAATAACATTGATATGATGTTCTACCAGCTGCCATGTTGAATGTGCAAGCTAAATGTTATTCCTTAGATGAGCATTTAAGTAGATTGAAAACCCAGCTTGTCAATACAAAGCAAGACCATACATACAAACGACATATCACTAAAAAAGGTTTAATTAAGCAGATTCACCGCCTTTTAAGCTCAACACAAAGCTTTAGGGATTTAAAAGGTCAACACAAAGCTTTAGGGATTTGAACGGTCAATACAAAGCTATATGGGCTTTAAACGGTCAACACAAAGCTTTAGGGATTTGAACGGTCAAAACAAAGCTTATGGGCTTTGAACGGTATATACAAAGCTTACGGGCTTTGAATGGTCAATGCAAAGCTTTAGGGCTTTGAACGGTCAATACAAAGCTTTAGGGCTTTGAACGGTCAATTCAAAGCTTTAGGGATTTGAACGGTCAAAACAAAGCTTATTGGCTTTAAACGGTATATACAAAGCTTTAGGGCTTTGAATGGTCAAAACAAAGCTATAGGGCTTTGAACGGTCAATACAAAGCTTTAGGGCTGTGAACGGTCAATACAAAGCTTTAGGGCTGTGAACGGTCAACACGAAGCTTAAGGGCTGTGAACGGTCAATACAAAGCTTTAGGGCTTTGAATGGTCAATACAAAGCTATAGGGCTTTGAACGGTCAATACAAAGCTTTAGGCCTTTGAACAGTATTTACAAAGCTTTAGGGCTTTGAACGGTCAATACAAAGCTTTATGGCTTTGAACGATCAATACAAAGCTTTAAAACATTGAACGATCAATACAACGCTTTAGGGCTTAACGGTCAATATAGAGCTTTAAGGCTTTGAACGGTCAATACAAAGCTTTAGAACATTGAACGGTCAATACAAAGCTTTAGGGCTTTGAACGATCAATACAAAGCTTTAGGGCTTTGAACGATCAATACAACGCTTTAGGGCTTTAAACGGTCAATACAGAGCTTTAAGGCTTTGAACGGTCAATACAAAGATTTACAACATTGAACGGTCAATACAAAGCTTTAAGGCTTTGAACGGTTAATACAAAGCTTTACAACATGGAACGGTCTATACAAAGCTTGAGGGCTTTGAACGGTCAATACAAAGCTTTAGGGTTTTGAACGGTCAATACAAAGCTTTAGGATTGGAAAGTGTTGATGGCTATTATCACCTCACACTGAGCCAATATTCATCACAAACGACAATCGTGTAAATACACATTAAGCTTATAATATCGCTGCTTTTAAGAAGATAAACATTTAAGGGTTACCATAGTGTACTTCAAAGGAAAGTCATAAAGTGCCTTTTGTAGAATGTAATTAACGTATTATGATTACTGATTGTAATCGCTGAGAAGAGCTGTAGTCTGTTTAAATGATATTTTATTTGTTTTTTATTGTGGCGTCTTTCGTACAATTGCGATTCATTTACTTGAGCCTTTGTAGGATCATATGGTGTCCTCAGAATCGTAATTGTGTTAGATATCAAGATTGATACTAAATGAATATAAGCCTCGCTCTGTGAAAAGGGGTTTAATGCTTTTGTGTAAAGTGTCGTCACTTTCCGCTTTTATGATTTTTTTCGTCTAAAGAAAGTCTCTTCATAGCAAAACTATCTTGTTTCGGCGGATGGTGTCTCTGATTAGAACTGTACGGCCTACTCTAGGACAACACTTTATGCACATGCATTAAACCTCCTTTTCACAGAGAACGGCTCATATATTACATACATTCAAATAGGTAAAGCCCTTGGCTTTGCATGTTTGATTTCCCAAAATTAGCTCGATTTATATTTCCATGGAACTTTTTGTGATTAAAGATTCGTAAACGAGATGTCATCTGAAAATGCGCGAATGTTTGATTTTTAAGAATACTGTTCATGGAATATTGATGCAAACATATCTTAAGTAATTTTAACGTGCATATATATATATTAATCTCTCAATTACACCTTTGATAAGGTTGATAAGTCTACAAAAAGTCTCCTCCTGTGCATCTTGTATATATTTACAATGTTTTGTATTTAGATCATGTTAAGACCATTACAAGATACATCCCTTGCTCTTCCAGTATTTTTAACCATAATACAAATAAAAAATTAAATAAGTTGGTTAATTCATATGTATACACAACATATGTTAGTTGTTTGCTAGATTTTTATCTTGGATTTCAGTGAAAATTTAGGATTTAACTCTTATTGATTGTTTGTGTTTTTTCAGGACCTTGTGGTAGCAATCATATTCTGTATCTGTAACGGAGAGGTATGCCATTGTGCTGTGTATACTATTTCAGTTAGTTACGCTTTATATGCATTCTTCATTAAAATCCAATTTAAACTAATTTCAAGCTAAATATTTTTAATTAACAATTAAAAACAATAAATTCACTTTTTACAGTAAACAATAGTCAGCCAAGAGACCTGTATTTGATATATGTTTATTCTGTTATTTAATTAGTAAATTCGATATACTGGTGCATCGGAAACTATATTTTTAATCAAATATGATTTCATTAGGCACTTTCGATACGTTATTTCGATACTTATCTCGCTTCGATACGAATTCATAAGGCCAAAGAAGTCATCAGTTGCCCAAGCGGCTGGTATTTATTCCGTTAATCTGAATTTTATGCATTAAACTTTTTGCTGATTAAAATCACACTTAAAAGATTTACATTTAGACTGTTATCAGTTAGACTTAATTGTCATCTACACATGTCATAATTGTCTTAACGGCTCGTATGATATTGTCATTCTGGCGTGTTGTCGTGTTGGCGCCGTTAATACAATCAAACACACCAGAACGGTTTGGCACACATTAGCCACAATTACCTTATTTTGTCCATCAGGTGCTGGCGCTAATCAAGCATTCCTGGAGGAGACGACAGGACGCACTGGAAATGGTCCCCAAAAGAGTTAACTCCGCATCGAGCCTGAATCACTACACCACAGTTACCTCCCGTTTGAATTATCAAAGCGGTGACAAGAACTCGCCGAGTCGAACTCTCATATCGTGTATGAAGAAGGAGGAGTCGGAAGATGCGACCGACATTTGAATCTGGGACGGTCTCCGTTCAATCCTTTACACAAAAAAAATCATTGTGTTTATCGTACGACTAAATATTAAATGAGACCAATTTTGACACAGAAGTATGGCCCTTTAACTTTTGCCGCTTTGTTCAGTAAAAACGAATGTAGAACAGACATGCTCAACGACAAATTATTAGTAAGCCATTGTTAAGTACAATTTATCAGGTCGATAATACAAATCGTGTAGTGTATGATATTTAGGACTTGCAGAATGCTTTGTGTCATTGGCAATAGATGCATCGCGGGAGCATGAATGTCTGTGACTTTAGTTTAATTCGTATTTGCTAAGATACTAGCGAAACACTTTTTCAAATAACCAAATTTGGGACAACAAAGTCGGTGTGCTTTTTAACGAAGAGACGCTCGTGGGATTTAATGTTCTCCTTCTAGTTCAACTTACTGAAGCGGTATGCGGCACATTACCACAATTTGTGTATGCGTTTGTCTTTATGAAACATCACGTAGACTAGATTAAACATATGTATTGTCATTATCATCGATGGATTGTTTGCGGATGTTTGTGTGTAACATTTATGTGTTCATATTTGTAACTCAACGATGGATTGTTTGCGGATGTTTGTGTGTAACATTTATTTGTTCATATTTGTAACCTTTTTTCTTATATCGAGTTTTTGTAATAGTGTATGCATATATTTTTGTCACATAATATGTATGAAAACTTGTACTATCAAAGAAAAAAATAAAGCATATTATTTGACAATACTTGGCTTGACTAATTTGTTTAGATTTCTTTAAAAGCTTATCTTAGTTCGAAAAAAACTAGTATTCTCTAAAGCATAAGCCAGTTGTAGAAAGCGTGTGTTTTGTGACGATATAGCTATGTTAGTACTTAAAATAAACATGTTTACACAACAGCCATCACAAGCACAAGAGTAGACGTATTTTTAATAGATATCAACCATTCATTAAGAAGGTACTTCAAATAGTTTGTAGGTAAGAATATATACAGCAAAGTTCATGACGCCAAAATAGGGATTGGTACCCATATGTGTTACATTACAATGAATCACAATCAGCAAATCGTCATAATAAAGTATGAATTTGATATAGTCATGACATATTGAAATTAGAAAAGAAATCAAGCTTCTATTGTGATTGGCTTGAATACCTTTTATCAGTTACTTAATTCTAAAACATTGTAATATACTCATACCTTCGATTGATGGTGTTTATAATTTGATAGATAAACATGGAGTTTATACTTGCAAAGGAACAACACGCCGTTATTCAGAAGTCTAAATACTTTGCTTCTTCAGACCCAATACGCGCGTATGAACGATACAAAATTGTAAGGTGGTCTATTTTAAACGCTTAAACTAAATAAGATATTTTATGATACCTTAGCATCAGAAAATGAAGTCTTACTTTGCAGTTATAAAGAGACATATATTTTGGCTGCAGAACATTTTCTGAGAATAGCCGTTGGTGAAGTGACAACGGTCGATAGATTAAAACATCTGCGTGTGTCGTGTTTGTAATGTATATCTAATATTAGTATCACAAGAGACGTAATCCAGCCTGGGTGTCAAACTATAGTTTTAGCTAAATGTGATTAATACCTTCACATTATATTGGAAATCGTCAAAAACGCTTAATATCGACCTTAGATCACAAAGTTTTGCCTTGACCTTGGATTCTTGCGCTCGCCAAACATTCTCATAATAACATGGGTACCGATTAAGTAAGCGATCATTAAAAGCATGATACAATCTAAATTTGACAAAAAGGTTCTGTATTTAAAGGGATCTTTTCACGCTTTGGTAAATTGACAAAATTGAAAAAAGTTGTTTCAGATTCGCAAATTTTCGTTTTAGTTATGATATTTGTGAGGAAACAGTAATACTGAACATTTACCATGGTCTAATAAAGCCATTATATGCATCTTTTGACGATTTTAAAACCTAAAAACTATAAAGCGTTGCAACGCGAAACGATTGAATAATTTGGAGAGTTCTGTTTTTGTCGTTAAATTTTGTGAAACTACGAAGATTGCTTATATAACGTATAAAATACGTCGAGTATGTGTACTCGGCGGAATAGCTCAGTAGGCTAGAGCGTTTTTACTTCAGGACTCTGGCAGGACTCCAGGGGTCACTGGTTCGAAACCTGGTCCGAGCAATGTTCTTTTCCTTTTTTTAATTTTATTCTTGATTTTTTACTGGAGCTTTTACGATCCAATGTTTACATTTATCGATATAAAGCATTTAATGAATAAGTTAAAAACTGCCAAAATCTGTGAAAAGGCCCCTTTAACTTGAAATGTAAACTTGCATGTCGCCATGTGGGTAATTTGCGTGATACCCAAACCCATATTTGCTAACATGTTTGCCAAGATATGTTGAAATCCGTTTAGTCTTGGCGAAATCATAGTGCATAACAAATATCGGACACAGTTAATAATTGATTAATAGTATACTTGTATTTGGAGTGTTATTGTTTTAATATACAAAGTACTGCATAGTGTATTTTCTTCTGTTTTAATTTAATAAAAACTACAAAATATGTTCAAAGAAAAATTCGACTTCGGTTTGTTGGGCGTCGACAATATAAAGATTATGTGAAAACCGATACCGTTGCATGAAATTCATAAATTTCCGTTCAGTCCATTCGTGGTACGATTTTCTATTCATTGTCATAGGTTGGATCGTTACGGGTCCTTTTGGTGAATGTTAACTTTGCTCCGGACTGAAACAATATATACATGTATTCATCAATTTAATCCATACTTCACAATTTAATTTAGCAGTACGTGCGTGGTTTAGAGAAACGCATGTGCACAGTGTGCAGGATTTTATGCAAACAGCTAGAATAAAATGCTTCTATATGTAAACACGCCCCTTACAACATTCGCCACTTAAAGTTTGTTTAAGGTCATAAGGGAAAACATATATGGCTGTATCTTCATTGTCTTACTTTCTTTCCATATAACAGAAGAGCAACTGTTGGTTTCAGTTGGTAGTTAAAATTTTGGCCTTATTAATGCGCTTTGCCAAACGACGTAAATTTCGTTACATTTATGGAATGTATTATTCCGCAATGTCACTCGACCATA
This sequence comes from Dreissena polymorpha, assembly GCF_020536995.1. Lineage (NCBI taxonomy): Eukaryota > Metazoa > Mollusca > Bivalvia > Myida > Dreissenidae > Dreissena > Dreissena polymorpha. Next base: position 45,208,272 of record NC_068367.1, read on the forward strand.
TTATTTTTAAACATATTTAAAACGGCATACTCGTAATAATTTATTGTATGTAGATAAAACTTTGTTGAATCTTTGTTCACACAAACATTGAAAACACACACATACGCGAACTTCAACAAAGATATGATTCAACATATTTAAACCTAACGGGAAAGGCATAGCTAGTTCAGTGCCTTTTTATACAAGGTCCGTGACTTCTATTACATTCTCATCTTGCAAATTAATGAGCTTATTAGACACATTTAAGCGTCAATATTAAACATGTTACCTTAAATTAAGGCAATAGAGTGCATTCAAAAAAGATAATAAGAATATATTAGGAAAATTTAGAATCAATACTAATACTGGTGCAAAACGATACTGCTTCGTCTGTTAAGTACAAAAACACAAAATCGAAACTGTGTGCTTTAGCTATGAAGCAGATCCAACACACAAAAATTTGTGTTGAAGGCGTGGAAATCGGTGGCAGTGGAATGTATGACCATGCGGTAAAATAAAAATGTATGCGGACAATTTCTGCTTTAAAGTTATAAGTTCGATATAAGTATAGCAATCATTTGTCAATAAGAGACATCACCTATTCGACTTTCGACCGGCTAGACAGCTGTCATTACAAGCTTGTGGTTAGTTAATATACAGTCTTACCTATCTGTGCTTGGTTGTAAACTGCTCCTCAACCAACATCATCAGCATGGATGCCGCCGTCTGTCTTAGAATGTTACGGCCCTCTTAATTCCATGAACATTCTGATAGCGGTGGGTCCACAGTAGCGATCTGTCACTGCGTGTTGGTTGATTGCATCCAGCTCTTCTCCTCTCGCCTCAGCCACAGCCAGCTTGATGCCCGTGCAGCTGTTTCGCTCAGTCTCTGGATAGCCACTCATCTCTCCCTGCCAGAAGTTCCTACTGATGTCATCAGCCTGTGCACGGACTAGGAACAGAACCCTCTAACGCCAAACTTCCACGGGAAATAGCAAAGAAAGCCAGCCTTGTTGCTTGTACAGATCCATGAGTTCTGTGTACTGTGCCTTCTTCCGCTCGTAGTCCTGTTCACATCTTGCCTCCTATGGTACTGCCAGCGTCATGGTGACGAGCTTTTTCCCTGTCTCTGACCACAGTACGATATCTGTTTGTAGGGTCGTCTGTAGTTTCAATCGGTTTCGAGAATGATTGTGTAGGCAGGGTTAAACGGTAATTAATACAGTATATTAAAGACAATGTCGGGCATCATCCTCACACCTTCTTACTCTTAACAAAAATAACTTATGAAAAGTTGTTGTTTTTTTCTAAATGAGCAATTGAACCCTTATGGCAAGTAAGTTTTGAAAACAATAACCTTCAAACATTTTACGCGGTGGCAATTTAAGTCCAGTTCATGTACATTTCGTTTTTCTATAGCCATGTTTTAATATTTGGTGCTTGAAGTCCCTTCGTTCAGTGTCCACCATTCATTACACATGTATGCGATGTAATACCTGTGTTTTAATAAGAGCGCGAAATTGATGTCGCCTGTTAAGTTCCACCAATGAAAAACGTGCATGTTGCAACAGACCAATTGCTGTAATCTCACCACCATGTCAGTTTGATTGGCCTACATTAAAAATTCAAAATGTGTGTCCTGTGACTGTAAGTAATATTAAGTACAAAGAGCGAACAACAGCAGTGTCTTCATCGCTTTGATAAACCATACTTGTGCATGTACATCTCCTTTATAACGATATGGCCACTTAGATTGAAGCCGGTTAAAACCAGAAAAAGGGTTAAACTGATTGCCAGGCCGGATTGTTCTATGGTCATTCTAACCCAAGCTCTGATGCTACCATAATAGTTGTCAGATACTGGCATTAGTATGTCAACTTGGCACTGGAAAACCAGCTTATCCCAGAAAGGTGTGAGTGTAGGTCAACTTACCACTGACATAGTTGAAATATCGTTGAATAAATGAAAACAATGCAAAATGGTTTTACTCCCAATTAAAGAAGAGGGGGTTTATTGCTTTTCATTGGTAGGTCCTTCAGTTGGTCTGTAGACTATTCGTTTCCGTACGTTATTTAGAGTACGAGCTGACCTAGGATCACTAATGTTGGAATGCTAGCACGGCCGTTAATCACGGGCGCCAACTCTTTTTTGAGATGCATTACTAAATGATCCAATTTTACTTCCGATGCGGCGCTTAGGCTCGTTGGTTTTGAAATTTAATGGATAATGTTACAGAGTGATTAGGTTTTATTTGTTGTTTTTTTTTTCAACATATTTCGATTTATTTTAAAAAATCGTCCGATGTAGTGCGATTCAGCGAAGATAAATTTATCAACACATGTACAGAAACATACAATCGCAACCATTTTGGAAACGTGACGACCTTTTTAAGTTGTTGCATCGTAGAATTCGTCGATAGTAGAAACACATCGATTTATTTAACCTGTGTGACCAGCACATTCCAAGCCAATGAACATGCTAATTACATAAAACTATTGCCTTGAACATGTACAAGTTAATGCATGCACAAAAATATCGGCTTCTAACCGACCTAATAGATTAATGTGCATTTTTCAAAAAGAAATGGAGCTAATGCCAAGAAGGTGCGCAAAGAATAAGGAGGTGGCGCCAATGCACATTTATAGCTGTTTTAAAGTGACACATTTTATATAATGGTTTCTATAATGTTTACAAACTTGAAACTTAAACTTGAAACTTATTTATTTGATTAAACGCCTATTTTTATGCGTGCATATTCAACGGCGTTGTACATGTAAATATAACATAAAATTCAGGTAAAAAGCTGACAACATATTAATAAAGGCAGTAACTAAAATCTGATAAACACTTTAAAATAACCAAACTAAATAAATAAAACAAAACACTATTTAAATAAAGTTAAAAAAAAATAAGTAGATAAATAAATAATGAATTAATGAGTGAGTGCATTGATTGTGGGGTTTAAAACACACATTACATGAGCACATTAAAAAGTGTATACAATTTAAAACAGTGTGTCAAACTTCCTAAAATAAAATGTCTTCAGGTTTCTTTTAAACAAATACAATGTCTCTGGCTGCCTGATCGCTAATGGAATAGTGTTCCAGATTCTTGGGCCAGCAGTCCGGAAAGCCCTATCGCCGAATGTTCGTCTTTTGTTTACAGGGACTGTTTAGCTCATCACGTTATTATCGGCAGATCTCAGGTTCCGCTTCGGAAATTGGAGCGTTAACAGTTCCGTTAGATAAGCTAAGTCTAAGACAAGACTCATGCATTTTATTAATTTGACTAATCGAGCAAATTCGAGTCGCGTGCGTTGTTAATTAGAACAAGTAGTTTTCTAATCATGTCTATATGGGTTTAAACGTTTGTCTTTGTAAGATAAAAATATAAAACATGTATTATGCAAACAAACAAGTTCACGGAAAAAGACCGAGCTATATTAATTTTTTAGTTGATATTGGAAATACAATATTTACGAGACTAGGTAAAATTCGTTGAACTTGGCCTTTTAGTAAAGTAATAATTTGGATAAATGGACACAAATCATCGTTTCAAGAATAAGTATTATCTAATTTTGATTGCGTGAATTATTATACTGTATACAAAAATCGCTGCCAATCAACTATTTTGATAATGTTGAGAATTTAGTGATTGATTAAATTGAATATTACAAATAGTTGGTATATATCGCACAATATGTTTTATTCACGTTAGTGACTTCTTAATTGAGTTGATAACTTATATATTTAAAAACTACATCTTATTTATTATAGAATGTGTGTATGTTCTGTAAAGAGTTAGGCCTTCGCATATACTTAAACAAATAAAGTAAAATAAAATAAACATCCGTATCTGTAAAATGTACGTGATGATGTCTTTGTGATACGACTGTTAATTTACACATCATGCATTCGCGCAACCTCCTATCATGAGCGCCATATCCTAAGAATTGGTTTCAACTTTTTTGGAGAAATGCAAAAGTATCTATACGTCGGCAAGAAGCCAATGTACATGTAGGCAAGCGTTTGATGTCGTTAGCGATTTAATTACGTAAAAGGTTTGCTCGTCACACAAGAAAAAATCATCGAACCGCTTTTTAAAACTCCACCATACCACAACTTCTCATGTTTTTAAATGGGTTCAGAATGATTCTTTCTGTCCATTTTTGGATGAATTTATATTCGCTGAATCGCACAACCATGCCGAATTTAAAAAAAATGCGATATATGCTGAAAAAAAAAACAACATATAAACCCTAATTGCCCTGTACAATTATCTATGACATTTCAAAACATCCGGGCCTGAGCGCCACCTCGGAAGTTTCATTGGCTCATTTATTTATGCATCACAAAAAGCTGGCGCCCGTTATTAACGGCTGTGGCCAGTTGCTTGAGAAAAATATGCCTATTGATTTTTAGGTCAAATGTCAACGTCACAGAGGCTTGTAACATGACATGTGTTTGTAGAGGATATCTCGAGAACCCTGTTACCTTTGATTAACTTAATTAATGTGCTGGTTACTCGAGATGAAAGGTAGACGCCTATCAATTTTTATGCCAGATGGGTCAAGGTCACAGTTGCTTGTAACTTGAAAACTATTCTCACCATAGACCATTATTTTCAGAAGGATATATAGAGAAAGCCTTCATCTACGATCACGAAAGTAAATAAACTGAGTACTTGAGAAGAAATAATACACCAATCAGGTCACATGTGCTTGAAGCATTTAAATACTATATACAAAACACTGCAGCGTAGCATCAAATAAAGTTAGTTAGGCTTACAGAAAATATGACCACTAGCAATGTTGATAGTTACATAACAAAGGTCAAGGCAACAGAAACATTTAATAATAAAGTGACATTATTATTTTTACTTAATGAAAGTTTTGTATGCATATGTGGAGGGGCATATATGTTTTATAACATCTATTGTTGATTCTGTACCGGAGTTAGCAGTTTGTGTAACGGATATTAACTTGCATTTAGATTGTAACTCAACATTTTGCCATAATAAGTTGACATTCACATCAACAGCCATTTATATAGATTAAAAGGCTGAGTTAATACCAAGCTACATTAATGATGTGTGTAATAAGTACTTGTCTGCTGCCTGTTATTCATTAAATGTTATTTATTGTATGTACCCTATTTTAAATGACTAAATCAGTGGAACCCTATAATACAAGTTAAAAAAACAACACAATTGGACATATTTGTAAAAACCTTTAAGTATGTTGAAAGTTCATAAAAATATAAAGGCCATAACTTCCTCATTAGCTGGTTGAATGACCCATCAAAACTAATAATTAATGCATCCATAACATGTATTTTAAATTTAATACATACATGTATTTAAAACAGAATTTTTGTCACTAAGGCTTTCGCTATTTCAGACTGCAATATTCACGCTAGACAATTAGCGCTATGCATTTTAATGACCAAGTATAAACTATCCGTTTTAAATACCGTTTAAAGCAAAGGATCTGATAAATTGTAATAAAATTGTTTGATTTTATAACCTACTTTTTTATCATTACAAATTTATAACATGCAATTTGTTAGAGCAATAAAAACTTGGGCGTCTTAAACAATCTGGTTTAAAGTTTTTATCTGCAATGCTTCTTTAGTGCGGTTTTAAGTATTTAATCGTCCACGTACACTGTTTACTCCTATCGTACAATTTTATGTCATTCGACAGTTAACTTGGTTTATGTACAGTTGGAAATTTTTTATTACTTGCGTGTGTTAAATAATATTGTTTGTGTAATTTATGGGATATTTAGTGTAAATATATACTTGGATATAAATATAGTAATAGGTTCAAATCCTTTTAACTTGATAATGAATGAACAAAATGGCGACTAATGCAGTTTCTAGAGATTCTGATGTGGTCAAATTTTATTGTTGTACAATCTGCGAGAAGGAACGGTCTATAGTAGAAGTTGCAGATTTTTACTGTAAAACTTGTATTAAATACTTCTGCATAACTTGTATAATGTCCCACAGACAGCATGGTAGGTCGTATTTAAACAAATCGCCTTATGGAAAGGATAACATATTGAAGTGGCAACTTTCTAAGAAGATGAAGCATTATATTTTACAATGTGACACACACAAGGATAAAATGTTATTAATGTACTGCCCGGATCACAGTCAGCTCTGCTGCTCTAGATGTGTTGAACTTAATCACAGGTAACTGATAATTGATGCGTTAATGTCAATGAAAATAATGGAATTGTATTATTCATTTAGCCACCACACGTTTTTATGACCCTCTCTTTTGAAATATGTGGTCCGCTCTTCCATTGTCATGTCGAAATCTAAATTTCTAAACTCTCTCCCCCTTTTCTTGTGTGTTTTTCATCTGACAATGCTGTGGTAAATACAGACACACCAAACATGTATTTTCTTATAATTTTATTCAGTTTATTGTGTACGTTTTTCTACTATAATAACTGATTGCTTGGATAACTGCATGATGGTTTTATTGTCTAAATAATTTAGTAGCTGATTGGTTAGATAAATAATCAATTGTGTTATCCAAAACTGTGTTGCAATGTTTTGATCATTGTGTCATGTTTAACACTGTGTCATGTTTAACATTTTAATAATATTAATGTGTAACATTTTAATAATGTGTTTAAAGTTATGTAATGTTATGTGTTATGTTGTTATCATGTAAATGTCTTAGTTTATAAGTCGGCTTTAAAAGCTCTTCAGAGATTGTGTTAAAATGTTCTTATTTACCTGACATTATATATAAATATTACTTGACTTGACTTTTAATAGGCTTCTAAGTATTTTGATTTTATAATTTAACATGCAGACAATCAATACAATCAGATCATTTTAACTTTAAAAAAACAACTCATGTAGCATATGCTCTATGGATAATTGAATATAAGTTTAAACAGCACATTAAGTCACTTCCATCTGGAAACTTTGTCTTGCTAAATTCGGATACATTTATAGTGAAGCTGTACATGCTCAGAACAGTTAAGAACCTTTTGGATAGAATGAATTCGGTTTGCATTACTATTAATTTCTATTTATTTTCACGGTACTAAACAAATTATATTTTAAAGACAGGTACATGCAATTGCATACACACCATTTCAATTACATATACAAAGCAATAAAGTAAAGGCTGTTTGAACTTATGAAATAAAATATTAATACTCTAATTCTAAAGATCAAAAGAATGACCCTAGACGTGTAAACAAGTTATAAATAAATACAAGTGACAAATTTTTCAAACTCCAGGAAATAATGGCTATGACTATGTCATGCTTCAAACAATGCTTTAAGTCAATCTTGCGTTAGCTTGTAAATGTTCGGATATCATTGCGAGATATTCAAATGAAATTTATTGTCCCACAAACAAATACAAATGAGCATTTTGTATCTCGTTAAATCAATTTTACCAGACCACATCTAGCGTTTAAATGTTGGCTATTGCTATAAGGAACATTGATTTTTTTCATGTTTGGTTCATTTTATTTTACACAGTATTCTTTGATTTTGAGGGTTTAAGGGATGTTTATTTTATTTTTCTCCGTTGTCTGTACCATGTAACAGATTTTCATACAGCTTGCCTCACGTTTTCATTCAATTGTGGCAGTTTACAAGATCAAAGTCAAGAGCATACTTGTATTATTAATCTGCTACGAAGAATTTTATTTGAGTTATTGTTCTTGGATATATATGTCATTTTAAAATGATTGATGTTCATTTTTGCAAATGAGATCTCATGAATTTCTTCTCCTACTTTGATGAAACATTGTATCCAAATAGGGTGAACATACGCATATGGTCGGTTGCTCCGCAAAATGATTTTTCAGGGAGTTATAATATTGATCTTTTAAAAGTATTACTTTTAAATGCTGTTAATTGTAAGATCTTTAGAACTTTGGACGCCAATTTAGCGACATTTTAAGTCAATTCATCAATTGACAAAGTGCATTTTTGAGGCACCAATCCGTTTCACAGATATTTACTTATAATATTGTGGAATGGTAAATTTTGTCATTGCACAATTATCGTAATCAGATTGCATTACAATCATTCAGTTATTGCATCCCGCAACGTTTGTATTTGAACATTTAAAGATATAATACAAAACCCTGTGAAATGTTTATTAGAATTCCTAATGTTATATGCCGCTGAACAAATATTGCAAATATGCTGGTGTTCTAATTTAAATTTGTATTCTATTTTAGCTCCAGGTCAGTATAAGCCCAGAGTATTTTAATAAATTGTGTAAAATACATTTTTTCTAATCTTAGGAGTAGTTAGAGGGAAAAAAAAGAATCATGTCTTAAAAATCATCAATTTCAATAAACAATAATTATAAAATATAATGATTAAACGTTATTTTTGAATCATTTTGTGTTTATGTTTTACATAAAACTTATTATAATGAGTTGCTTTTCATGCAAGTAATCATTTAGTGTACTATGTTGTTTTTTATACTTTTACAAGGAATTTATCCAAGTATCCAGTTGTGGCTGAAATGCCCCAAGATTAAATAAATCATCTGCTCAAAGTCACAAAGCCAATGCATAACACTGAATTTGTATCTGGGTAATTCAAACAAATATAATTTTATACCAGTTAAAAGCATTTTTGAAAGTGATTTGTGTTTATGCTGCAAATGTTATTAACACAAAACTTTACCAACGGGAAGTAGAAAAAACGCGAAGTTGTACATACATGACTGAACTATTCTTGTTCAGTATTTTTAATGTTATGCTTTTCTGCAGATTATATGTGCCGGGTAAAACGTTGCTGTTACTAGAAAGTTTTAGGCACATTTTGTTTGTGTTCAGATTCGTGTTTTGGTGAAAAGCGTCACACAATCATTGAAGACATTCTGAAAAAAATACATTAATTTGTTTTTGACTTTAAAGAAAATTTGATATACGGCTCTTTTTAAACAACTTATCAAAAGAATCTTGCCTTAGGGAAATATGACAAACATTGAAACATGGTCTATAAACTCATGCAGCAACTGATGTATAAGATTTTTATGTTATTGGTTATGTTTTAAGAAACTTGCGTGCTTCAGGTGAGCTATTGATTGTGATCACGCTTTGCTGTCATCTTGCTGAGTACAGTGTGTGTCATCAATTTGTATCTCTTTACCTCTCAAGACAAATTTATCATCCAATCTTAATTAAATTTTGTCGATTGTTTATCTGGACAATATCTAGGAAAAATACGAATCTTGGTCTGGTGAGTTTTAAAACTTTGTCACCACATAGAATCTTTAACTCAAGAAGCCACATGTAGGAATCAAACCTAATGAACCTTTGTCACAATGTTTTTCTTCAATATATCGAGGCCAACTTTGAGTCTGGATCATGTGTGTCCCATAATAAGGTCATTTTGTCAAACATAGAACAACATAGAAAAACCTTGTTTCTTGTCTGATGGTCAAATGTATGATACATCCTGATGACACTTATGTTATCTTTATATTTTAGTACTAGTAGGCGGAGTACAAATCTGGGTCACATGCGTCCAAATATAATGTCACCGTGTCAAATCTTGTTGAAACCGTATTGTCACCACTCAAGAAGCTAAATCTATGACTAAATTTCGATTAAACTTGTTCAGTATGTTCATCTTGGCAATTTCTAGGCTTTGAATCTGGGACATCACATGCATCGAAAAACGAAGTCACTTTTTAAATCCTATAAAAATGTAGTTAACACTTGAGAAGCCACATTTATGATTCAATCTTGATATAACATGGTAACAATGTTTATCTTGTCAATATCTAAAAAAAAGTGTGAATGTGTGTCGCATGCATCCAAAAAGGTCATCAGGTCAAATATCAGAAAAACCTTGGTACAAGTCTAGAGACTGTAGGCGAGACTCTTGACAAGACTTGGTCACAATGTTTATCTTGACAATATGCTAAGTCTGAATCTGGGACACATGCTGCTAGAAACCACGTCACAATGTCAAATATTTTAAAAATTCTTACCACTCCAGAGACAACATTTATTTATCAGCCTTGACAAAACTTGGTCTGATTCTTTATCTGGACAATAATGTAGGCCGAATTGGAATCAGGGTCAATTAAAGTCCAAATCTAGATCATCAGTTCAAGTCTTAGTGTCCACAAATTCAGTTGAGCGCCTAAGAGCCATAATGGGCCTTTTGTGTTAGTATTTATAAATAAATGCCATTTTTTCACTCAGGCACATATTTATTTATTCATTATTAAAACAATATGCCCTGGGACACTTCACTGTGGTTTGGAAGTCAGTGGGAAGGAAAATAATTATAAATGAAATGTACATACATATATGTTATACACATGCACACTTTAATGAATGGAAATAAAGTGTGGTAAATTCTCATTTTAATGCTTAATTTGTTGTTCACCGTGATCTGCATGAGTTTGCATATCACATCAGATAAAAGGGCTGAGTTCGAAATAAACAATATTTGTATGTATACACGTTTATATTTATAGACTATTTTAACCCTGATCATATATACTTGCTTTCAGACATTTAAAAGTATTTCAAAGTATGAATCTGGGAACTTATATTGTACTAGTATGTGCATACATTTTGTTTGAAATTGTGTCATTATATAGGGTCCATTTAACTTTGTGTAAGAATAAAAATAATTGAAGGGTAAATGTTTGAAATGGAACAGTAACTGTTTCCTATGTGCTTTAAATCTTTGTCAATTCATAATCATTATTACTTCCAACTGCATTAACCTACACTTACCTGAAATGACATATTGAATGTATGAATTCAAATTAGGTTTACCAGTATGTTTATTTGTATATATTTCTTAGACATTAACCGTGATTTTCATAGCATCATATTACATCTGTGTTGTGTTTTACAGAAAATGCTTAACAATGACCCCATTACCTCAGGCAGCGAAAGAGAGGTCAATCGACTTCAACAACCTGTCTGTTGAAACGCAAAACACTCTTTCACAATTGAAACACCTTCAGACCAACAAGGAGGACAGAATGGAGTCTCTTAAGGTTTCATACATAGATAATGAGAAAGATATGGTGGGGTTCATGAGGCTGAATATCGATTCGTTATTACTCGAGTATGAAAACAGCAATGTGGATGAAACACATGAACATGTGCAATACACAGTAAATGACATGCATGAGATAATCATGTCTTTATTAGCTGACCTTGAAAACACTTTAAAGGAAAAGAAAGAAGAGCTGAAACTTAAGCAAGCTTCTCTCATGAGTGTTACAAAGAGCTGCATCAGGCTTCAAAATGAATTGTTACAACTCCAAAAAGCCATTTGGAATGCACCGGATGGGTCGTGCCTATTTTTTGTAGCCAGTATAAAATGTAAAGAAAAAATACAACAGTCTAAAACATATTTGGAGGAGCACAATTTAAAGCATGTGTTCAATGTTAGTGGGAAGTCTAAGCACTGTGTGCAAATGCCAATCGATTCACACGTATGCAGTATCACAGCCATATGTGTTCTTCCTGAAGGGCAGGTCCTGGTAGCAGACTTCAGCAATAAGAAAGTCAAGCAGCTGGACAAGCAGTACCAGGTGGTGAGTCACTTGGGTGTGACTGGTTATCCTAATGACATTTGTCAGATCACACACAGTGCTGTTGCAGTGACTGTGGAGGATTTAAGTAACCCACCTGAGGTCCAGTTTATCACAGTCAACAGAAATCGGCTGGTGCCAGCCATGAAGTTTCCCTTACAACATAAGTGTATATGTATTTCCCATCACCAGGGAGCCCTGTACATTTCGTCAGGTACTGCACTGTACAAATACTCAATGAGAGGGGATCTCACCTACAAATTATACGAAAATATATCACATGAAGATACAGGTAAGAATCCATGTGAATTCATCATGATGGCATTGGAAATATGTATTATTATAAAGTAATTGAAAACCTACTAAGTTTTTTAATGTAAAATATGTAATTTATTGTTAGAACAGCAAACAATATTTTCACGATTTTTGATTCATAAACACAGGTGTAATCATCTATATTGGCTGTCACTACATGGCATATCTTTATATAGGAACTGAGATCTTAGGAAAGATACACTTTTTTACCAGCCCTTCATAGTTTGTGGTTGTCGGATCACTTTACATGTTCAGTTATAGGTTTTATATTTTATGTCGTTTAAATTGAATGTATAACAACATCGCCGATGGCATTGAAAGTCTGTTGGCAAGATTCAGGGATGTTTTTGCTGAAGTAAATGTTAAACAGTTGACTAAATGGAAAGTCTGAAAGGCTATCAAAAAGAAGTGTTTTTTATATAAAAATATGATGGTAAAAAATAAATGAAACAAGGCATGGTTAATTATTGCAAGCCATTCTACGTCAATTTAAGAAATTAAAATTTCCGGATGGAAATGTAATTTATGATTTGCTGGGTGTTTATTTATGTTCCTGTTTTAATTAACATTATCATTACATCATTACTATTTACAAGACTGAATGACTTTTTCATTCGGAATCTATGGTCAAAGATATATCTTTGTTTTGTTTTTAGTTTTTTTGTTACTATCAATTATATTGTTACGATCGCTTCATTTTCATTTAAGCAGATAGGAATAATTCGCTGTTGTTGTTGTTATATCTACCGACCTCGTTACATAAGCACAATTGTACATGCGCACTGTATTTTGGAGCACACATTCTAAAGTTTTGAATTCTTATTAAAAAAATTAAAAATACTATGCAACATAATTTGCAGATTACACTTCCCGAAAAAGTGTGTAAAATGCGCATTTAATGCTTATAAAATGCAGCGGTATTCGCACCGTATTAATTCACTTTACCAAGTGCATTTTTCTGTAAAAAAAAATGTGTTTATCTGCATTTTTCTCAAATAATACACTTTTTTAGTGTATTAATGAGCTTTTGTGTATTTTTAAGCGTATTTTCCAGTGGAAATAATACGCTTAAGTGCATTTTTTTGTTAAGTGTAGAAGTTTATTTGTTCCCCAAAAAGTGCACTTCAAGTGTATTTAAGTGCATTTTAACTGCGTTAATTTACTTAGGAAAACATGATGAAAAATGCACTCAAGTGTATTATTCTAGTGCATTAATACACTCACGTGTATTTTTTTGATACTTACAAATACGCTCTATTGTATTTTTGAGAGTATTAGTGCACTTAAAATACATTCAATTGTATTTTAATAAAATTGTGCACTATTTGAAAAAATATGCTCTAGTGTATTTTTTAGCGTATTAGTGCACTTAAAATTCACTCTAGTGTATTTTAAAAATACACTCAAGTGTATTTTATAAAAATTTGCACTTTTTAAAAAAAACGCTCTAGTGTATTTTTAAGCGTATAAATGCACTTAAAATTCTCTCAAGTGTATTTTTAAAAATACACTCATGTGTATCTTTGAAAAATGGGTATTTTAAAATTAAATTCATTTGGATATGAAAAATGACCACTTTAAATGTGAACTGAAACAATGACAGCAACTACATTTTGTAAATAGACATATTTATTATCATTAAAAAACATTTCTAAATAAATTGTAAAAACTTATAAGCACTATGAACATGGAAGCACATTCAAGATACAAACAACTTTGTGAACTTGAAACTTTATACAACTATTTACAACTATTTACTCACACATTTAATCAGCGTTAACTATAAAGGGGACATATCATAGCTTTAACAATATTTTATATTCTGAAAAAAAAATTATTACTTGATTTCTTAAATACAGATCTTTTTGTTAAAATAATCCGCAATAATAACTATAAAAAGTTCTGCTGGGACACTTCGCAGGCTTGGGGAAATCTTTGAAGTAAATTATTTATTTAGGAAATGTACACGATTGTCCTACTATGCGCATGCTTACTGGCGATAATCAACTTTTAACAGTACTTTAGTGTAGAAAATATTCATTGAGATTTGCAAATTCAAACCCTATAATTTTTTGGCGTGTTACCTCTTTTTCTTCATGGTTTCATAAATAAAGTATTGTTCGTTACTATTTTATATTCACAACACTTTTATAAATGTATTATTGTAAATATTTTCCTTCACATGGGAAAACAGCTGATATGTCCCTTTAACACAAACACGATTTATAAAAAAATTCTTATTTAAACAAATACAAAAATCTCCTTAACGCACTTCTCATTTTTACCTCTATAACAAAAACAACTATATGCTTGAAAATCATCTTAATAAGTCAAAAAAAGTACATCAAAATGATATAAACATGAATTATCACATTATCAAATAAGACCAAAATAATATAAACATTAAATGTATATGATATTATAAAAAGAGACATTTGCGGAAGATTGTATGGCCTAAGATTAATCGCGGTGGGCCCCATCAGTCAAGTATTTAGACCACAGCTGCTGAAGAGATCTGAATCACAGCTGTTGGTGGGACCTGTACATCAGCCTTTGTAGGGACCACACCCACTGGGTGGGGGGGACCTGGGCAGCAGCCAGTGCTGATCTTGTAAGGTGAGGGACCTAAAAAGCAGTGGCTGGAGAACCAGGAAAGCAGGTGCTGGAGGGACATGTATCAATGATGCTTCTCGTGTCCTTTTCTCGAGAACCTTTAACGCAAGTTGATCTGCAATAGATAAATATCATATCACACACTTTCAAAAGGGTGAGGCATTTTTCAAACCGGTTTATTTGTTACGTTATCATTACACTTAAATGTGAAATATTATTGTAAATGTTATTGTGTTGCTATGATAATAATAAGTTTAAGTCAAAACAGTTTTGTTTGCTTGTTTTTGTTCGTTTATTGCAATTAAAATTCTGTGATCACATGCGACTTTACTCTTTTCATAAATAATTTAAAACAAGAGATGTGTTTGTCACAATGCCCCCTAATGCGCCGCTTTGAAATATCTTTTTTTTTAAACGTTTGACCTTGAAGGATGACCTTGACCTTTCACCACTCAAAATGTGCAGCTCCATGAGATACACATGAATGGCAAATATCAAGTTGCTATCATCAATATTGCAAAAGTTATGACTCAGGTTAAAGTTTTGTGACACATACAATGACATACAGACAGTCAGACAGACACAATATACCCCCGATCATTTAATCCGGGGGCATAAAAAGTGGCGTTTGAAAGAATGAAATGTACCAAGATGTGTCAGGACTCGTTTGGCTGTGTGAGCTGGTCCAAAGTGTAATTCCTTTTCTGTTGAACCTGAAGAACTTCTGCAAAGTTGTCTCTTAGAGGTTATTGGAGTCATCTGAGCGGAGTATTCCTATAAATAAACAGGTTTTAACTTTCCTTGGTTAAATAACATAAATTTTATCATCATGCATGCTCAAGTAAACGTTTATACATCAGGTAGTCCCCCTTTTGCACCCTTTTTGGCAGGGGATGACGCACATTCTCTCCAAAGGATCTTCTGATCAATGTAAATTTCCCCTTGGGGTTTAACCTTCAAATTTAAAATATAAAAGTTTCCATAAATATGGGGAAAAGAACTCTGTTCATTAATGACCAGAAATAGCTATCAATAAAATTTAAGATGGCAATAACCATAAAATGCAGCCATAATAATTCAAATGGTGTTGTTTTTTCCTTTAAATTGCATTACAATTCACTTATCCATTATTACATTTCCCAGTGACAATACATACATATGACAATACTCATAATTAATTCAATATACTAAATGAAAAAGGTAATTTAAATACAATCCTGTTACAACTTTTCTTCAGTATTCAAAAAAAACAGGCAGTTGCTGAACCATATCACTTTAACCACCCGCTTTGAATCTCCTTTGCAACAAACTTATTGTTGATATACACATTGTTGTAAATACACATTGTTTTCATCACACAATACTTCATGCTGAAAGTATTTCAAGACATTTTAAACTTATGTTGCTCAATTATACCTAAAATTTAGCTCAAAGTCAGTTGCTGAAACCAGCTTGTTTTCAAAAAATAACTTCCTGTTCTTGAACCAATCAAAAGTTGTCAAAAGTCTATTAACACCCCTTTGTTATGCCTAGTTGGAGCACCAATAGGGATTTATGTTTATGATGCTTTGATTTGGGGAGGGATACCATGCTGTATCAGTGATACTTAATCTGAGAAATATCCGCTGATAAGGCAAACTTCAACACCAACATATTTATTGAATAATACCAAGCACCCTCAGCATATTAAATTTAATTGTGAAATTTTCAACACTGAGTGGTGTTTAAGCAAATAATAATATTATTATAAGTATTATTTTAATTGCCTTTTTAAATGTTTGTTAATGGTCAAAGTGGTACACATTAATTATATTGGGGTTAAATATCAGTATAAGAAAGTTCAAATACTTTTTTTATGTTCAAGAGATATAATTGATGCTGGCAAGCCCACATAATATGTTTGACACTTTCAATATTTTTAATTAGTTACCCACAGCCTGATTTAGTTGTTGTCCTTTTAAAAAGCTGTTCTTCATATTTAATGAGCAGACAAATTGCAACTATAAGACCATTAACATTATGTGAATTATAAAAAAGAATTTAGTACAATCCTTCTCATAAACAGTAGACCCGTGTCCTTTAACTTCAGTAATTTTCTACAGTGTCCTTTTTTAAACAAAATATTACAAAAATACACACTATTAGAGGTTCACTTATTTTTTACGAAGATGCTCATAAAAAATACACTTGTACAGAAAGATGTTTTTTTGCAAATAAGTAGATATATGCTCAAAAAATGCACTTCATTAAAAAGCACGCTTTTTGCATAAAAAGATACACTTTGTCTAAACACTATTAAAAAACTTTATTTGCAACAAATGCACTTGTACAAAAAAGCGTATTTTTTGGCAAATAAGAAGATACACTTCAATGCACAAAAATGCTCTACTTGCATAAAAAGATACTCTTTGCTTACAAAAGATGCACTTGTTTTGAAAAAAATGCACTTCTTAAAAAAAAAGGTACAGAAAAATACGCTTAAAGAAAATGAAAATACAGAAAAAGCACACATTAGCGCACTTACTAATGAAAAAAATGCAGAATAAATACACTTTTCGTTAAAAATGCAGAAAACACTTTTTGAAGCGTATTTTAGTAAAAAGCGTATTTTATTTTGGGAAGGGTAATATCAAACTACTATAATTTGACCCCTTCTCTTGCTGCCCAAAATCGCAAGGTAAATATTTGACAATCTTCTTCAAGAAACAAGAAAACGATTTATTGGTTGTCGGTTAAAACTATTCAAAGAAACATACCCCGCTAATAAATATATTGAAAAAGAATGTTATCTAAATATCAAATACAACGAAATTCATAAACACATATATGAGAATGCAAAATCTTTGCAAAAAATGTTAGGGACATATTTATTAGAATGATGGCATATATGAAACAAGTCGTTGAAATGCGATCATTTAATCAAAATCTCGTTCCAATCCACATTTTTAAGAGCATTTTGTTAACGCCGGCGTAATGAGAGGTTCCGAAAGCGAATGCGCTACCACTGCGCCAAACACATTTTCATGGACTGTTGCTGAACATGATACCTATTGTAAAAATTATGGAGCTTTTGCCAGCAACAGAATTGTTTTACGAATAAAATTTGTTTTATTTTCTAAGAACTAAAAATGGTTTTAGACAAATTCACTAAAAAGGCTTTAGAAAAAATCTTAGAAGAAAATGGTATCTAAGTTACAAATAATAAGAATTACAAAAGCTGTGTAATTTTTATACACTTAATTTTTCGAGCAGCGTTTCAACATGTCAAATTTTAACACAATAAACTTATACATAGCGGTCATGTCACTCTAAACTATAACATATTATTGGTTTACGGATATATTATTGTGTTAAGGTAGCGCAACCGTAATGGGCACCTATCCAAATATAATCTAATCTATTATTTTCTTAATCAGCATCATTTCACTTAACTGCATGCAAATTTTAAGGTAGTCTTTCCAGGCTTTTAAAAAAAATATACTGAATTTTTCAAAACCACCCCCACACTCGTCTTTTGTCCAGTTTATATACACCCCTGGGGTATATGAAAGTTCCATAATTCATCCAGATTTCCTAATATAGGCATGCAGTTGGTGTGTACAGATGCAGTAAAGGTTTTTAAAGTTTAAACAAGATGAAAAAAAAAATCTTTTACAGACATTTATTTTTTTTATAACTTGCTATCTATGGAAGAGCGCCATGAAATGTAAGTGGTTTCAGGCAAGTAGAAATTGGGTATGTTAAAAACAAAGTGTCATAAAATTCAAAATAGTATCATTTTAGTAATATTTTGAACTTAGTTTTTATAGATACACTATATACAGCAAAAATACAAAGAAATAGACAGATTAACCGTTAACTTTTTTAGATAAAAATAAAAATGCAGCATGCATGGTTCGTATTTTCAGCAGTAAATCACCCAATGTAGCCATAACGTTGTTTTAATTTTAAAAATTGAAGAATGTGCATAAAAATTGCATCATATTTAACAATAAACATAACTAATATGCCATATTAAATCAAATTACGTTAGAAAATAATTTAAAAAAACGCGTCGCAAAAAAGAATACGTCGTCAGCAGGAGTCGAACCTGCGCGGGAATATCCCAAAAGATTTCTAGTCCATCGCCTTAACCACTAGGCTACGGCACCTAATATAAGGCTCTTCAGCCTTCGAAGATATTGCGGGAAATCATTAGGGTTATGCTACCTTAAATTGCCTTTTTATAACAACACACATGTAACTGCACTCTGTTTATTCAGATTATATAAAATTTACAGTTATTCAATATCTTGATATTATGTTTTGCAGTAGACAGGGTTGCTGTGAGTCCCACAGGGGACAAGCTTTATATTACCAGCCCCTCCCAGCACACGCTCCTTACCCTGGCCACGGATGGAACAGTCCTGGCTACCTTTTCAGACCCAATCTTACGAGGCCCTATGGGTCTACATGTGACCCCTGCAGGCCAGGTGCTGGTCTGCGGATATAAATCCTACACCATACTGCAAGTGGACATGGGTGGTAGATGGACGCTTGCTACTCTGGCAACTCGGAGGGATGGAGTGGTGGAACCATGGTCAATATGCTACAGCAGCACAACATCCTCCATCATTGTGGGAGAGCGGTGGGACAGCACAGTCCTGGTGTTTACAGTTGAAAAGTGAGTGCATGCATTTAATTGTTGTTGTAAACTGTGATTGATAATTCAATGACAAGTTGTTGTTTAGATTTAGAACATTGTAGAGTGTTGTGTTATAAAAAGACAATGTGTGCGTGGTTAAGGTTGAAAAAAATAGTGTACACATATTGTTAGTTATTAGCTTATACAAAATGTGAATTTGTCCCTGAACATAAGAACTAATATATGATATGCTTATTCAGGGAAAATAGGCAATCATTCCACATATAACACTAGCTAAAGAAACTTCAGGGTACAGTTTATATAGTATTGACATACCTGTACGTTGAAGCCAACCCCGTATCAAAAGTCAACCAGGGTCATATTTATGTCACGCTATAAATCAAAAAAGCAATTTTCTTGGATACATTTTACATATATTGGTGAATGAATATAAATTACTGAAAGAGGAATATTTTAAGGTTCAAATGTTTCAAATGCATCTTACAATAGATGAAAATAACTTTCATCAGTCTGAAATTCTCAATTTTGACGCCATTTGCGCTTTTTCACGTGACGAGTTTTCATTTGGGTACTTTCGGATCGACCTTTACATTTAATGCTGAAATTGTAAACATTCCTTTCGTTTTCTGAAATCTATTATTTGTGATTTACAACTTACGTCTGCTGGATTATAAGACTGATTTCAGTGTGAATCAGGTAGTTTTAAATAATATTTACTTTGAGTTTGTACTAGTATTTACACTACAATTTGTTTACAAAACAAGCCAATATAATCTAAAATACCGGGAAATGTCATTCTGAATTTGAAAACACTTGAGCACATGGTATGTTACTAAAAATAGAAATAACGTCATATGACCGTGAAATCTCGGGAGATTCGCATTTCAAGAAAGTCTGTCACATCGCTGTTTTCTCGATATGTAAGAGCAGAATAGATAAAGTTTAAATGTTTAAGATAGTATTTTGTGAAAGAATATATCAGTTAAATGTCAAAAATGTCACTCTTTACGATCAAGTGGTTGATTTGGGCCAATAACTGCATTTAAAAGCTGTTTTTGACCGGTCTTTGTTAACTGTCAACTTTTCGGGAATTTCTGGTTGACTTTCCTAATGGGGTTGGTCCATAACTATAAAGTCGCGCCAGTCAAAACTTATAAAAAGCGACATTTAAAGTTATGGTAGCCAGAACTAATGTTTCACATGACAAAGAAATATGTAACCGGTTAATGGTGAGGCATGTTACGTCATGTTATGTATCTGCAAATACATAATGTAAGTTATAGAAACGACAAAATGTAATTTTGATGATGAAAATAAAATATAATGTATTATTTTCCTATAACGATTGTTTCAGTATTGTCTTAAAATTAACATATTGACATGAACTGTGTAGGAAATGACAAGACTATTTCAAGTGTATGTTTAATGTGGGTACAAAGATAAATATACATGATGCTTGCACTAGTTTTAGACTTAAATGTCCATATACATGTAAGAAAAGTATATTTGACAATGCTTTAAGAACTTGAAATTTAATTCAATGTTATATTAATATTTTTCAAATATGAAATGGTTAAATCTAGATCATTGTGCATAATTACATAATACATGGGTAAATGTAAAATACTTTGTCAGGTTGATTCAGTTGGCACATGTACAACATCCTTTAGCGTAATTCTGTGCTGATATCGAATGATAAATGGCATGTTAAAATCTATGTTTCCAGGTTGATGTAGTGGAGGTTACAGTCGTCAATATAACGTTTGCCCGGCAATACAAGTTCAAATATATTTCCCCGGGACATAGTCAACACAACAGTCAAGTGTTTAACAATGTGATGTTTTTCAAGTACTTAATAGGGTTTAAATATATTATCCTGGTTTGACGCAGTCAATTCACCAGTTGTTAGGGTAATTTGGCAATGTCGCCTGCAGACATCATCCCAAAAGACTAGGCGAGGATAGAGCCGGCAAGAGAAACCGCATATCATGTGCAAGACATTTTTTTCATGCGCCGCGATACACATGTTGCTAATTTAAATTCCTCTGAACCTAGCTGCTATATGCCTGTGACGAAGTGCTTCAAGAGTATTTTAAATCACATTTGTCATGAAGCTCAAATTTAATATCGCATGTAAAGGGACGATGATACCTACAGAGTTTCAGGATAAAAATGACAAGTAATAAAAATAGATAGAGATGTATTCAAGCAAGAATGAAGAATGAATGAAGTGTGGAGTGAGTGATGCTTGAAAATGGACAGGATTCAGGAGTGAGTAAAGCGTGAAGAGTGCAAACGTCATGTGTAACCTTGTATTATGCCTTAATGTCCCCTACCGGTGAAACCGGAGGGGACTTTTGGTTTGCACTCCGTCTGTCAGTCTGTCTGTCTGTCAGTCCGTCTGTCAGTCGGTCACACTTTTCAGGATCCTGCGATAACTTCAAAAGTTCTTCGTATTTTTTCATGAAACTTGAAACATGGATAGATTGCAATATGGAGATTATGCACGTCGTTTCATTTTGATCCTACGTCAAAAATTCTGGTTGCTATGGCAACAATAAAAAAATACTGACAATGGTGGATTTGCACCGTTAGGGGACCATATTGCTTGGCAATCTCTTGTTAACAATAATTTTCGTTTTCGTAAACAATAAATGATAGACTCTGGCATTTTATGGACTTACTAGTATATTAAATACACATAAAATATGAAGACGTTCTCATTAATCTGCATGGAGATATTTTGTAAAATGATTTGAAAGCAATTTATGTTTATTATATTTGGAATGTGGTGAATTGTCAGTGTTTTTATCCTTAGGACATAGTTTTTGTTTGAGTAAAACATGTCGAGACAAGATCGTTTATGAAAGTGGCCAAAGTTATATTGTTAACTGTTGTTACATGGTTACAAACTTACATACTTTGCTTATCATTTGTGTTGATGTTTGTATTCGGACATAAGGGCATACACATTCATGATGCTTTATGTATTTGTACGTACACATTTAGAAGCCCTGTAATTTCGTGCCTTCAAATGAGTGAGCACTATTTGGTCTCACTGATGAAAAAAATGAAGCAGTCGATAAAACTTAACAGAAATTTGTATCACATGTGTACCATGTAGCTGTCCCGAACACCCCCTCAAAGATTGTCAAGTGTTAGATATAAAACGTGTAGGCCGATTCAACAAAAACTCTAACAAGATAGTCCTTTTAAAATTTAAACAATATGATTTAAAGGGAGAAATATTCTGGTATTCGTGTGTCAAATGAGCTGACAATGTTCCAACGTAACAAAATCAGGGACCTGCCGCAGCGTGTTATACAGGCATACTACAAGAATGATGTACTATATCAACGTCAGGCATCAGCGGACAACAGAACTTTCGCGCATGGACACCGTAGGCTTGATCAGTACAAAGCAATGGATGTCGCGAACGCTTCTACTCCTTCGGTTAGTAGTGCCGTACAGCATGTTGACTAGGATTGTGGTCAAGGTCCGAAAAACTACCCTACATAGTTTTCAATAGTATCAATATGGTCATACAACATTTCAGGCTTTAATAGAAACTGAATGATGTATTTTTCATAGATTATATTTCTAAATTTGATATTGTAATATTGTTAGAAACCTGGAAAGTGAATATTGACTTGAATTACCAATGTAGTTCTTTGCATGGTATTTGTGTTGTATATATCGCCATCAAAGAGGTCTTTGAAAGGTGGAAGAAATATGAGTGGTGTTTTGGTAATTTTAAGACAAACACCGAATCATTCTGTTACACCAGTACCTTATACGTTTAATGATGGCATTGTTTTAAAAATTAATAAAAATGTACTTAAGATATCTAGAGCTATACTATAAATAGCTGTATATATACCGCCCATGAATTCTCTTGTATACGAAAATAGTTAAAGGTATAGATATAATTGAAAATTTATTAAGTAATTTAAGCATAGACGAGTATTGTATACTTTTGGCAGGCGATCTGAATGCAAGAGTCGATGTCGAAGGCGACTGCATTGAATCGATTTCAAATCTACCAATGTTTAAGGAATATTAGTCTATTTTTAACGTAGACCCTCGAGTATGTGAAATAAAGTCACTAGATATACATGTAAATAGCTGTGGTGGAAACTTTTTGAATTTGTGTAAAATGTATGCATTATATATTTGAATGGTAGATGTGTATCTGATAAAGATAAGGGTAGTTTCACCTACGTAAGCTAAAATGGCTGTAGTGTTATCGATTATTTTATTGGTAATGCTGAATTATTTGATATAATCAAAGATATGTATGTTGACGAGGAAATTTCTTCTGACCATTTACCGATTGTTTTAAAATTAGAAACATTGTCAATTGAAAAATAGAACGCTTTAAGGGAAACTTCAGGGTGCAGAATCTGGAATTAAACAATCTTAACCTTTCGAAGGCAATTGAAACTAATTATTTGTTTACTTTGTGTTTTAATACTGATGAACCTATTGACATCATTATTAATTAGTTTTAAGATATCCTTATAGATTGCAGTCGGCATCTACTTTCTGAAATAAAAACAAACATTCAAAAGCGAAAATCAACATGGTTTGATAAACAATGCAAAAATATTATAAAACGCAAGTTATTAAGGCTCTTCGGTTATTAAGGGTCGATAATAATGTGAATAATCTAGAAGACTATTTATCGGCTAAAAAGAACTACCATGTATCACATATTGTGTAGAATAAAAACGTTTACGATTTAAGGATAACGTGGTAACCAACTTGTCAAACACAGTCAAAAACCAGAAACTGTTTTGGGAAAATGTAAAAAATCTTCACAAAAATTCAGAAATAGAGCCTTACATATCATGTGAAAAATGATATTAACATTTTAAAATACTATTTGAGTTAGAACATTATGAAAATGAAGAGCCACACTTTTGTATAATAATACAAATACTGGCGATTTTGATGAATCACAGAACGAACTTTTAAATTCTACTATCACAGAAGTAGAAATTTTGCAAGCAGTGAAATCATTGAAACCCGTAAAATAACATGCGGATGAATTATTAGCGAATTATATTATACACAGCATGGAAATTATTCTTCCATATGTAAAACTCATATTTAACAGGCTTTTCACAAAATGCTCCTTCCCAGAAAGTTGGGCTCGTTCAATTTTAATACCCTTACATAAAAAAGGCCTACATATGATAAAATAACAGAGTCGCAGGCAGGTTTCCGAAAAGGATATTCGACTATTGACAATGCGTTTGTTTTGTATTCAATAATATTTATGTCGTAAAAAAACGAAAAATTTATGTCGCATTTGTAGATTTTTTAAAAGCATTTGATTACGTCAATAGGAGACGGCTACTCTTTACTTTAGTGAAAAATAATGTTGGAGGCAATCAATTTCTGGCTATAAAAGCTCTATACAAGAATGTTAAAACACAAGTTAGGTCAAATAATACATTTAGTGATGTTATTGAATGTAATATGGGACTGCGACAAGGCTGTTATATAAGCCCTATCCTGTTTTGTTTGTTTATCAATGAATTATATGAATATTTAAAAAGCAAAAATATAAGAGGTATACAACTTACCCCAGATTATGGAATATTTATGCTATTATTTGCTGACGATGTACGTGTATCACTTGCTTCGGGTACAGTTTCGGGTCTACAACAGCTGCTAAATTATCTTCACGAATTTTGTGTTGTCTCAAAATTAAATGTTAATGTGGATAAGACAAAAATTGTTGTATTCAAAAATGGTGGTCGACCTGCTTTGAATGAAAAAAGGTATAACAATAATACATTATTGAATGTGTGCAAGGATTTGATTATGAAGGTGTTTATTTTCGTCTTGCCTGTCTATGCTTAAAATGACAGAAAAAATGTCTTGTAAGGCCAAACGTGTCATTGTATCTATGCTTTCGTCTCTATACGACTATATGCCTATGCCATATCATTGTGACTTTAAGATTGTTGATGCTAAAGTGATGCCTATTTAATTATATGGATCGGAAATGTGGGGGCTAACATATTATGAAGTTGTAGAAAGAGTTCACACGTATGCATGTAAAAGATTTATGTCAGCATCAATGTACTCTGTTAATAACGCTATTTTAGGTGATTGTGGCAGATATTCAGTACATATTTATTTATCTATGAGAGTTATAAAATATTGGTTCCGAATACTAGCTACACCTCCTTCCCATCATATTAAAAAGTGCTATGAAATGTTGAAATGCTTTGATGGCATAGGACATGAAAACTGGGTCACCTCATTACGCAATCACTTGCAATCCATAGGGTTTGGATATGTGTGGGAACAACAAGCAGTTGTTAATAAACCATTGTTGTTGCATAATAAGCCTAAACGATTAAAAGATATTTTTGAACAGCAGTGGATAGAAAAGTGTAATAGTTCCCCCAAACTTAAAACATACCATGGATTTAAAAGAAACTTTGATTTTGAGGTATATTTTAAAAATTTAACAATTTGTTTATTTCGAAATGTATATGTATGCTTTCGAATTTCTTCCCTTACGCTCATGATTGAAAAGGGCCGCTATTTGAATATCGACAGGGACCAAACGTTCTGTCCTTTTTGCAAAACTGATATTTTAAATGAATTTCATGTTCTTTTAATATGCACGACATACTTAGACCTACGAGAAAGGTATATACCCATTAAGTATTATACACCCGTACCCGTTTCTTTAAACAAATTTAATATAATTATGAGCTTCCGTTAAGAAAAGGTGATCAGGGGTACTGCTATGTTCTTGTATTATGCATTCGAAAGAAGAAATGTGTTACTAAATAGCAGATAAATAGCTGTACCATTACATATGTATGTTTGCTTATACATTGTCGGTGTTTTGAAATTGTGTGGCTATACGATGTTACTTGTACTTGCAAGGGCTGGAAGCCACATAGCAATAAACATTGAATCTTGAACCTTAGCCAAGATTTCCGGTCATCATATATATTTGCATTTTTCCAGTTGTACATAGAACAACCATAAAACAAAAGAGTTTGCATTGTAAATTATTAAAACAATGAAGCTATTTTAAATGAATTAATTCATATGTACAATCCATCTATCATAATGTACATCTTAACATGCCTGGCGAGAAAAAAAATCTAGCTGGCCTTTGTTAGCGTTGATGTTAAACTTTATATTATGCAATTTATTTACAAAAACAGATTGTGAGTGAAAAGATATTTAAGTCAATTAAAACACATTGTTTTATTCCATGCCCCACATCTAATAATATTTTAAGCTTCTTCTTGAAAATTGCTTATCTACACGTTGTTCCTGCCATGCAATAGATCAAAAAAGTTGTTTAATGATTTGCTTGCAAATTTGTAGAACAATATGTAATCATTGAATACTGTTTTGAGAAGAGCAAAATGATTTGTCAATTATTGACTCCACATGCACGTGTCTCATTTGCTATTCAATGGAGGGTAATTGCAAATGCTTAAACTCATGAAACAGCACAGTTTTGCCCTTGTAAGAGCAATATTTGGGTACAACTTCCAATTCTATCAGTTGTTTAATGATTCTTTCCACATTATGCAGTCAGCCTTCAGTCACGAATGATGGTCATTATTGAACAATTCAGATATATTTTGTGTATTATGAGTCTGGCAGTAGTTGTAAAAATACGAATAACTATAATTAAAATAATTTAACAAAATCAATTGGTGACTACATAAATGTAAATTAATATAGCTGTTTTAAACTCATAGTGCTAACCGTTTTGTATTTCTGATTGTTATCATATAAAAGCATGTACATACAGTTTTACTTCATGAAAGGTGTACATTTTAACATAACTTATGCTAGTATTTGACATGTTGCTGACGAGATTTATTGCAGTTTTATTACCAGTTTTGTAACAGTTTTGTATGCCCCGGATCGATAGATCGGGGGTATATTTTTTTTGTCCTGTATGCCTGTCATTCTGTCCAAAACATTAACCTTGGTTAAAGTTTGATAACATTTGCAATATTGAACATACCAACTTAATATTTACCATGCATATATATCTCATTTAGCTGCTCATTTCTAGAGGTGAAAAGTCAAGGTCAAGGTCATCTTTCAAGGTCAAAGGTCAGATATCATTGTATTTTTCTTTCCTAAAACTTTAACCTTCATTAAAGTTTTTTCATAATTTTTTAATATTGAACACAGCAACTTCATATTTGGCATGCATGTGTATCTCGTGGAGCTGCACATTTTGAATGGTGAAACGTCAAGGTCACACTTCAAGGTCAAAAATAAAAAATAAAACAATCATTTCTCCATTCAATCTCTTACTGCTCGTGGAGCTGCACATTTTGAGTGGTGAAAGGTCACGGTCAAGGTCATCCTTCAAGGTCAAAGGTCAAAATATAAAAAACATCAATTTTCATAACTTTTTTAATATTGAACACAGCAATTTCATATTTGGCATGCATGTGTATCTCGCGGAGCAGCACATTTTGAGTGGTGAAAGGTCAAGGTCATCCTTCAAGGTCAAAGGTAAAAAAAGCGACGCATTAGGGGGCATTGTGTTTCTGACAAACACATCTCTTGTTTCAAAGTGACTCTTAGTGATTTGCTTACACTAGTGTCAATTTGGTATAAGCCTCAATTAAAATTTCAGCATGTTTGTGTCTTGAACTCTTTTACTTCCGGGTTGATCATACTGGAATTGAACTTTTATAATTGTATAAACTTAATGTGTAGATGATCCTTCAGAAATTAATTTCGGCTGAAACAATTTTAAGCAGAATTATGGCCCTCTGTCACACATTTCTGGTTAAAACTCTGATAAAACTGTTAATTTTGGTTACTTATAATAAACTTTTGCATAAAAAAATGTAGTTTTTTCTGTTTAACAAAAACTATAGTTTTGTATGTAATGTAAAAGTCCTTTTTCAAATAAATCGCATTGAGTTTATATACAAACAAAGCCTTAACCTCTTCTGTATGTACACATGTATAGCTAATTTTAATTCCGGTCAAATGTGTATAATACCTATAATTATTTGTATGTCCCCCACCACTATAATGGGGGCATACTGTTTTTGCCCTGTCTGTTGCTTTGTTGCTTTGTTTGTTTGCGCTAACATTTGCCATAACTTTTGCAATATTGAAGATAGCAACTTCATATTTTGCATGCAAGTGTTTCTCATGGAGTTGCACGTTTTGAGTGATGAAAGGTCATCCTTCAAGATCAAAGGTCAAATATATGGGTCAAAATCGCTCTTTAAATATACGCTTTTGCAATATTGAAGATAGCAACTTGATATTTTGTATGCATGTGTATCTCATGGAGCTGCACATTTTGAGTGGTGAAAGGTCAAAGTCATCCTTCAAGGTCAAAGGTCAAATATATGGCTTCAAAGCGGCGCAGAAGGGGGAATTGTGTTTCTCGCAAACACATCTCTTGTTTGATTATGGTAGCTATGATAATCAAAAGCATGACTTTTCATGTGTTTGGTTTACCCAAAAAGAAAGAAAAAACAGTTATGGTAAAAAGTGAGCTTTTTCAAAAGCTTTTGAACCACATATTCAACATGCATTTCTTATTTTACAGAGCAAATTTATTTTTGCCCCGCTTTGACTTGTATTAATATTTAACATCCTTCAATAACTATAATAACATGTTGATGGTTAATGTTCAACTTTTATCTAAAATGTAACCGGGTATATATGTAAACATTATTTTAACACTATAATACTATCTGAATAATTAAATATGTTCTATTGTCTTAGGTACGTTTTGTCGTTTTTGGTACTTATGTTGTCCTTTTGTGATGACAAAGCATTTTATACTTATCATGTTAATTTTTTCAACCATTACACTATAAACCGGTGTTTTGTTTATAAATATAAATATAAGTATAATAGATTTTATGTTGGTGATGTATATTTGTTGTTTCAATCTTGTTAATGTACATACTCATGGTATGAAGATATTTTTGAACGGTTACAACGTGTTGCATAATGGAAAATACAAACACTATATGATTTGTTTAACTCTTTTATATAATGTCCTAATTTAAATAAATATTAAATGTGTGTGGCCTATTTTACTCACCTGATCATATGGTGCTCATGGTGATCACATCATTTATTGTCAAATCTTCATGAAACGAGATCAGAACATTTGCTTAGATGCTTTTTGCACCGAGTTCAAAACTGGGGCATGTCCGTAAAAGAAATTGCAAAATACTGGTAGGTCAAATGTAATAAAAAAAATCTTGTTAACTTATTAATTATCCTATTCATAAAACTTGGTCATACCATTTATAAGATGATATCTCACGGAGCTCAACACAAAGTCATGCAGTTTCAAAAACTAGTTTTTATTATGTGGCTATAGTAACACAAAGTTAGGGTATTCATTCTGGAACCACCATGGATGTCTGTACGTCCCCGTCTGTCCGTAGGATCAAACCTTTTCGAAAGAGTCACTTTAAATCCCAGAACATTTAAACTTGCAAGAAGTCATTCATAAAATAAAGCTGTACATACACTTAGACATTCTATAACATTGTTATACATACGTGAATGAAAACACGCACCCCAGACGAGACCCGGCAGCTTTAATTCTCCGACTGCAAATTCTCCGAAAGAATCTGGTGGTGCACCAACTTTTCATCCACCCACAGTCCCAGATGGGTCTCCTTATGTTTTACCCAGTTCAGCTCCCGGAATCGCTTCCACAAAACCCAGTGACGAACCAACGGCTCATCCGCAAACAGGTATCAGATGCATTCCCACAGCTTCACCCAGTGCAGGCAGCTCTGTTTTCCTTGCAGCTTCTCCAAAAATAGAAAATGGAAGCGGACCAACTGCAAACAAGTTTCTGGAGGCGCTCCAACGGAACCATCGGGTTCAGGGCCATATGCAAATGCGCCATACCCTCCGACTGGAAGAGGATGAACACCGGCTGTGAACAAGTACACGAAGAGTCACTTTAGCTCTTGGGTCAACAGAGACAGACACGTAACTTTGAGAGCCTCTGACAGCATTTTTTCCTAGAGTGTTGATGAAATTGTCAAGTGTTATATATAGGGACAGTTTGGTTTTCAATAACGAAGAATATTTCCCCCATCCCATGTTCGGACTGCGTCTGTTATAATGAATGTATGCATTACTTGAATGTTCTATACACTCACATTGTGAATGTTCTTTGAAATGATGGTTTACAGTCGGTATACAATTTAATTTGGGTTCCATTGTAATTTGGAAAGTTATCAATTAAATTCGTAAAAAAATGAATTGGAATTATGACATATTTTTGAATAGGTTTAAACAGTTTTCTTTAAAAAAAATTGTATTCAACGATGATAACAATCGTGCGAAAGATGGGTTTAAGGTGTTAAACGGCCAGCGTATATGCAGACCAGCCACCATGACCGCTAATGAGGCCATAAAACCTTTCGTGACTTTATAGCGGCAGGGTACAAAAACGTTCACATTGTCCGTCAAATACTGGATAAACAAGATTATTATCTAGGTTTAAGACTATGGAGTAAAGATCGTTTTATATGTTGCGTTTTTTTAAACAAACAGTGGATGTCTTTTGGGTAATTACACAATATAGATTACTACAGGTTAAAAAGCCAGATACACTAAATAACAGCCCAGTTTTAAGCTCCAAGACGCACTCGTACTTGCTTGATATGTGTATGTCAAAGTTCTGTATGGGATACCATCTTGTGGGTTCGAATATAATAGTTTTCAAATAGCCTTAATCTCAATCCTTCGTATTGGTCACGTCGCACCAGCGCTCCGTTCACAGTGACCCTCATGCCAGTCGTCACCCCTACTTCGACACGTAAATGCTTGTTAAGAAATGTACAAACAATAATGTACATGCTGACGTTCTTAAGAGGCGCAACAGTTAACATCTTTAAAAACGCAAGAAAAACATATTTCAGACTTAAATATGTAAGCAATTTGATTTTTTGAAAATGTTGATTGTTGAGATTTCCAACATACATACTCTTCAAAGCTTCATTGTATAGAAACTAACACAGTAGTGTTACTGTTGCTTTACATCTCTGTGTGGTTCAGTACAGCGGTGTGTTCGCCCGGTCAAGCATACGAGGCATGCGCCTATAAATGCCGCAACTTCTGCGAAGGGTTCGCACAGACCACCTGCCTGTGCAGTTACGCGGACTAACAGTGCTTGCCCATGCGCCGCATCCCCACCCAAGTCACTAAGTTCCAGCAAGTGAGCTCCTGTATGACAAGTACTCGTGCGTTTAGCTGTAACTGTGTCCTTGTGTGAAACCGGATAGTACCGTCGCTCAAGTACCTAAAGATATAGCCTTTTGTTCGTGTTTTTCGTATTAACAAAAACGTCGAAATTCTAGTAATATAACACGTTTGTGTTAAATAAGCCTCTCTTTTACTTTGGAATTACCGAGGTAAGCCCTTAGTTTTTAGATGGCAATGCAACGGTAGTCAATAAGAGTATAGGCTTATGCGCTATCCGCCGTGTTTGCGTGTAAATTCAAGGACTTCTGATTATGAATGTTATAATGCGAATATAACCTACTTACACACACGTCAAAAGAAAATCGCTTTTGTTTTGGTATCGTATTCAATTATCTATATCAATAAAGGGTTTAACACAACTCGGGCAGGTTTCAAGAAAATGCCATAAATACATAGTTCCGTTGGAACAAAAGGTTATGGCGGCGTCTTTTCTACACGCGTCTTTTATGAGGTGATGAAATCTGTATGTGGCCAGTCGTGTTATACATGAGAACAGTGTTTTGATTGTTCTTGTATGCACTCCATATTGAACTAAAATACATGTCGAGGGTCTTGACACAAGGTTATGTGTTCACTGTGGTTGTAAATGTAGGAGGATACATCATGTGTAAGCTCAATCCTACGGCGTAAATAAAAGAATCGACCGATCGTTTTTGTGTGTGTGCCGACCCTTAATTTTTTGGGTTGAGTTTTTGAAAAGTTTCGCTTATATCACTTAATAATTATATAATGTACGATCAATTTTGCTACATTCGAACATATTCGCTGAATTCTCAATATGTTGTGTTCGATCTCCATACAAAGATCGTACTCAATATGTAGGGTTTGTTCTTTTGTCAGGGAGCGTTCTCAAAAAGTCGTGTTGAATCCCCAGACAGGTAGCGTTCTCAATATTTCGGGTTTAATCCCCAGCCGAAGAGCGGTCACAATATTTCGGGTTTGATCCCTAGTCGAGGGGCTTTCTTAATATGTCTAGTTTGATCTCCAGTCGGGTAACGTTAATAATATGTCGGGTTCAATCCCGAGTCGGGTACCGATCTCAATATGTCGAGTATGATCCCAAGTCGGGTAGCGTTTACATTATGTTGGGTTTGCTCCTCAGTCAGGTAGCGTTAACAATACGTCGAGTTAAATACCCACTTGGATAGCGTTTTCAATGTGTATGATACCCTGTCGAGGAGCGTTCTCAATAATCGGGTTTGATCCCAAGTCGAGGAGCGTTCTCAATATTTTGGTTTTGATACATAGTCGGGTAGCGATAACAATATGTCGCTGTTATCCCCTGTCGGGTAGCGTTCTCGATATGCCGGGCTTGATGCCCTGTCGGGTAGCGTTCTCAATATGTCGTGTTTTATCCCCAGTTGGGTAATGTCTAAATATGTCCACTTTGATCCTGAGTCGAGAAATGTTGTCAATATGTCGCGTTTGATCCCCAGTCGAGCAGAGTTCTCATTACTTTGGGTTTAATTCCAACTCCGGTAGTGTTCTCAATATGTCTGGTTCAATCCCCAGTCAAATAGCGTTCTCATAATGTTGCGTTTGATCCCCACTAGTTTAGCGTTCCCAATATGTCGGGTATGATCCCAACTCGTTTAACGATTTCAATATGTTAAGTTTGACCCCCACTCAGGTAGTGTTCTCAATATGTCGTGTTTGATTCAAAGTTGGGTAGCGTTCTTAATATATTGGGTTTTATTATCAATTGGGTTGCGATCTGAATATGCCGGGTTTACTCTCCAGTCAAATAGCATTATCAAAATGTCGGATATGATCCTAAATTAGGTAGTGTTCTCAATATTTCGGGTTGTATCCCCAGTCGGCAATCATTTTACGTATGTCGGGTTTAACCCCAAGTCGCGTAGCGATCTAAATATGCTTAATTTATCCCCTTCCTGGTAGAGTTCTCAATATGTCGGGTTTTATACCCACTCGGGAATCGTTCTCAATATGTTGGGTTTTATAACCAGTCGAGTGGTGTTCACCCTATGTTGGGTTTGATAAAAAAGCAGGAAGCGTATTTAATGTATTCGGTTTAATCACCAGTCATGTAGCCTTATCACTAGGTTGCTTTTGATTTCCACTCAGGTAGCGATATAAATATATCTTATTTGATACCTTTTCGTGAAGCGATCTTAATATGTCGGGTCACATCCCCAGTCAGGTAGCGTTCTCAAAAAGTCGGGATTCATTTAACTCGTTTAGCGTTCTCAATAATTCGGGTTTGATACCCAGTCAAGTAGCGTTTTTATGTGATGGGTTTGAGCATTTGAATAGCTATCGCATTATGACGGGCTTTATTCCACTCGGATAGCGTTTTTCTTAATATGTCGGGTTCGATATCAATTCGAGGAGCGATCACAATATGTTAGGCTTGATACCCATTTGGATGGCTTTCTCAATATTCCAGGTTTCATCCCACTCATAAAGCATTCTTAATATGTTGGTTTTGAACCCAACTCTGATAACGTTTTTCTCAATGTTGGATTTGGTCCCCAGTCGGATTGCGATCTCAATATGTTGGGTTGTGTTTCTCACTCGGGTTACAATCTCAATTTGTTCGGTCTGATCCCTACTCGGGTAGTGTTCTCTGTTCGATTGGTTTAATCCCCACTTTGTTAGCGTCTAATATGTCTTGTTTTATCAAAAGTCGGAGAGCGTTCTCAATATTCCGGAATTGATTCCTACTCGGTAAGTGTTCTTAATATGTTTAGTTTGATCCAGAGTCGGCAGGCGATCTCAATTTTTGGGTTTGATCCCAAGTCGTGTAGTGTTCTCAATATACCGGGTTTGATCACAATTCTGACTGTTTGAGAACGCTGTGACTGGTGATGAGATCGCTTTCCGAAAGTTGAACGTATAAATTGTCTTACTCTACCGATCATATTTGTCGTGTATTGTAAAATATTTCAATGAAAAACAACTCGTGCGTCTTCTTTATATATTTAAAATATATAAATAATATATTGAGATCAAATAATGACAATTCTGAATTATATGCAGTTGCTCTTTTATTTTAATTTACCATAATAAATAAACAAAACTACATTCGGTTTTTAATAATGTATATATATAAATCATAAACTCATCAAATCTTAGTTGTTTGCTAGATTTTGTCTTGGATTACAGAAAACTTTCGCTTTGGTTTATGATTGATTGTCTTTGATTCTTTTCAGGGCCTTGTGGTAGCTATCAGATTCTCTATCTGTAACGGAGAGGTATGTCATTGTGCTGTGTACACTATTCCATTAGTTGCGATCTATATACATTCTTCATTAAAATTAAATTTCAAATTTACGCATATTATTTTATTTTTAACAGTTCACGCCGATTCACTCCTTGCGACAGTCAAGACAGTTGCGTTAAATATTCAATTGTAAAATGCTTTAACTTAACTATACATCGGAAACTGTACTTTTTTTTAAAACGCAGGACTCTTTCTGGCACTTTCGATACATTAATGCTATACGTAACATATTGACACAAAAGGTCAAAAAGTCATAATTCCACTTAAATCGAAAAGGCGGCTCGATTGAAAAAAACAATAAAAATTGCCCATGACAAGCAAAACTCCGTCCAATCTCTATTTAAACTTAATTTTAGTTGTTGATTTTTTTCGTCGTTTCATTTTAAGGTACTTTAGTATTGTAATATGATCGATTATATCACAATTATTTTAAACTTTATAGTAAATTAAGCGATAGTGATCGAATTTTCCTAAACCGATGCAAAGCTGTCGCTGGAAAACGTTTAAACTTAGCACACAAAAAATAGGCACGGTCGCCTAAGTGGAAACAAATAACTTCTTAAGGCCTAAATAATTAATAAAGTTACATTTTATAATTAATCAACTAATATTTTATTATTTAATAATGAAAAAAATCAATTCACTAACATTATATGGTGCCAATCGAAATCGATGTCTTCTTCAGTTACAAGCATTTGCACCACTTTGAACAGCAATTCCTTTTGCATTGTATAATATTTTGCTAAAATCGCGTGCGTGGAAATAAAAGTTACAAGCGTCAACAAAAGATGAAGATAAAACACAAAAAGGGTCACAAGAAAAGCCAAAAATCCGTGAATCTGAATTAATGCATTCTAACTTATGCTGATTATTGTTACACTTACACAATTTACATTGAGCCTATTACTTGTCGTCGACAAATGGCATAATTGTCTGATTGGCTCGTGTAAATTTGTCATTCTGGTGTATTTGCGACGTTAAAACCATCGAACACACCAGAAAGGCATGGCACAAATTAGCCACAATTAACTAATTTTCCATTAGGTGATCGCGCTAATCAAGCATTCCTGGACGAGGCGACAGGACGCGCTCGAAATGGTCGCCAAAAGAGTTAACTCCGTATCGAGCCAAAATCACTACAACTCATTTACCTCCCGTGTGAATATCACTACGAGGAAGGAGGAGTCGGAAGATGCGACTGACTTTTGAATCCGTTCGCATTTTGTTAAATCGTTCCCAGCTGAATAAAAGGTATCGATCTTACACAAGACTAATTTTTGAAACTTTTTAGCAGAACAATGGCCCTTCGATTTTGCTAATTTGTTTGGTAAAAATTGTATGTAGAAAAGTTATTCTTACAAAATTATTGTAAAGAAATTATTATGTTTATTTTACCATCTTGATAATGAAAAACGTTTTTTTGGTACGACATTTATGGCTTTCGGCATCCGTTTCCTCCTTGTCCAAAGATTTGTCGTTGGAGCATCCGCGTCAGTGATACTCTTTTAGTTTCTTTTTTGAAATGAACGCGAATCACTTTTTGACATTCACTGGATTTTCTGTTGTCTTTTATATAAACCTACAGAATCGGTTTGCGGCATAATGACCTTTTTCTTGATTTGTTGTTATGAAACTTTACGTGACATATTTAAAACATATTTATTGTTATTCTCAATAATGTGAATATTTGCGGTTGTTTGTTTGTAACATTTCTGTTTTATGTGTGTTTCTTGTTTGATCTAGTATTTATTACATTGTTTACATATAGGTTACTTTACATAGTGTGTATTCATTAAAGTACATTTATCAAAGAAAAGCTCATAATTCTTTGACAATATTTTAATCGACACAGTTTGAGTTTACCACGTTGAAAAACATTGCAGCCAGGGGGAGGGCAATTTTTCCTTATATTGATAAGGACAAAGCTTGTTTACACTCAAAATGTCACATTAATTTTTTTAGTGCAATCTTACTAAAACTAAGTCAGAACATGAGTTCTAATGACTTCTTGGTCTAGTAAAAAAAAGTATTCTGTTGATTTTTCTAAAAACATGGATGTCGGGGGTGCAAGTTTACCTAATATAGCTATAGTGAAAACTTGATGCCGCTATATTAGCTAACTTTACTTACCAATCCTTATGAAACTATGTTTGAACATTTATCCCGCCCGATAAAATCTCGACTTTCATTGAAACTGTGTGCTCAAAAACTAGGTCACTAGGTCATATTTACACAAAACTTTAGAAGTCACTTTTTTGGTCCACTCTTAATAATTCAGCTCGCACTTTTCAGAATAGTCTATTTATATTTGCTTTGTGTCTTAGGGGAGCGCCAAATTGTCAATAGCCATCTTGTTTTTCATTTTACAGATTTCAATATATCGATTAATAAACTTATAGTAACATTCTCATACTTGAAATCAATGAATATTTCGTAAAACATATCGTTAAATCAATTGTTCCCATAAAAAAATCAGTATTCCTTATAGCAATAGCCAAACGTCAGATTTGGAATTGTAACATAGATTGAACAAAATGCTCGTTTTATATTTTGTGTGGAACAATATATTCCATTTTAATTTACTGCAACGATATATATTCAAACCACACCCGAACACATAATATGTGGAATATATTGTCCCATAAAAAAATGTATCCATTTTGTATCTTGTTAAATCTATTTAACCTGACCACATCTAGCGTTGACATTTAAGCTATTGTTATAAAGAACGTTGATATTTTGTAAGTAAACTTTATTTTTCGAAATATTGTACGACATATTTGTTGATTTTGAGTGCTTATGTGCTTCTAACTTCATTTAAGAAAAAAGTACTATTCTCTATAGTATATGCAGATTTGAAGAAAGAGTGTGTTTTGTGATATATAGCTATGTTGGTATTCGATGCGGACCTTTGTCCACAAAATGCATGAAAAACGTAAATAAAACAGATATCACTCAATCATTTAGAAACAAGAAATATCTTTTAAAAAGATATACGGCGTTGATTGTGGTCGATGTTTATGAACGATCAAAAGTTATCTCTATGAGATAAAAAGTAGCGGATGCCTTTTTTCTGCGCAGTTCTTAGCTACATCATAAGCAAATCAATTACGGGGTGTTGCGCCAGATTTCGTGGCTTATTTTGCTTTATGTGATATTATTACTCAGATATCTATATTTACAGAATAGAAAAACACAAGAAACATGAAAATAAACGATTGCATATAGGTCAGCCGGCAATACTCGAATCTTATTTAATTGCATAATTATAGTATAGTGAATTATTGTGCTCATGCTTAATAAACTGGTCTAAATGGATAAATATTTCTAATTATTTTTATCAAAATTGGTCCTTATCATGCAAATGTTGAAACCATATTAAAAATCGATGATTGACATACCACAATAATATCGCCGAATATCTTTATTTAGTATCTTTCTGATCAAAACAGACTTCAAGTGCACAAAGTTTACGAGACGGCGTTTATATAAAGATTTCTGCAACTGACCGCAAACTGACCTTGATACCTTGCGGATTGGAATGCAATGCATTACAGTCAGTACGTTATTGTCAGTAAGACCGGTGTAACACAATGATCGCAACCCCTTCTGCGAACTCCGGTGATGAACTGTATATAAACTCTGACTTTCACAAATGGCCGCGAGTTGACCCGAAACCTCGCGGGTTGAAATGCAATGCAAGTAAGTACTAAATATGACAACATAGCTACTAGTATAAACGCTTTTGCGCTGGTAATTCTCTGAAAACAAAAGGTGAACGCACAAACTGTATTTATGTCGAAAATTGATTGTAAAACTGTTCTATCTATTGAGCCTTTTCATTAGAGATAAAATTGTTTCATGCAGTAAAACAGTGTTACAAAGACGCGGATATGTTTCCAATGTTATGGTGTTATACTCAAATCAGCCAATGGAATAAATGAAGTGTATTCATTCGTACCTAGCCGCGGGAAATTTTATTTGAGTATTATTGGACACTTACAAAGGTCAAGTCAGGGTGAAAAGCTGGCTTAATACAGCTTACGCCGAAAAACTTGATTTTGTAGGTAGGTATGTAATCAGTTAAATTTATGGTGTAAAACATGGATCGGTTTCAATATTGTTTTACGTTAAAATTGAATCAAAATTAGCAAATGCCGACACTTCATTGAATGGATTGCAAAATCATCTTTCGCGATTGATAATTAATTAAAGGTATATTTTGTATAAGTGTGACTTTCATATAGTGATGAGAAAAAAGTGATGTTTTTCTCGAATATTGATGCTCAATAAGTTAATACTAATTTACTCAGCAAACGAGACACCAATACAAACTTAGAGAATGCTATGTATGTCAGGAATATTTTCGAATAAACATGTAGTTTTGACTACGCAAGAGCAACACATCGTTGTTAAGATGACTAAAATGACTACAAACAAGAATGGCCGATTAAAATCGATTGATTGTAGTTACGATATTGTATTCAAACTTAACATCAGTCCATAAACTCTTACTTTGCAGTCATAATGAGAATTATATAATTTAGCCGCAGAACATTTTTTCAGAATAGCCATAGGTAAAGAGACAACGGTCGATAGATAAAAAACGTCTTCGCATGTCATGTGTGTACATGTATTTCTAGTCTTTGTATCTAAAGAAACGTAATCCAGCCTGGGTGTCAATCTATAGTTTGAACTAAATGTGATTAATACCTTCACATTTATTGGAAATCGACAAAAACGCTTAATTTCGAACTTGATCCCCAAGTATGGCCTTGACCTTGGAATCTTGCGCTTGACGTACTGTCTCATGATAGCATGTGTACCAAATTATAAAGAGATCATAAAAAGCCTGACATAATCGTTATTGGAGAAAAAGGTTCCATACTGAACTTCGAATGCAAGCTTTCATGTAGCGGTCTTTGGCGTAACTCATTTAGGTTCACATATGTGTTAAGTTATTTCGAAATCCGCCATTGTTTGGATAAGTAAGAGAGCGTAACATTGTGTGACGAAGTGAAAGACGATTTTATTCTTGTATAGCCCCAACCTACTGCTTAAAAAGGTGCCCTAGTTAAAATAAATAAACCATTAAAGAGAATGTCGGGTGTTTTATTTTAAAAGAGATACAGCATATGTTTAGAGAGCTATTAAACTTTTCTGTTGGACGTCGACACAATAATAATTATGTGCACCCGAAAACAGTATACATTGAACTGTCTTTTTTATTTTACAAAAACAGTTTACACCCGAGACGTTTCGATACAATTCAATTGTTCCGGAAATTTTTTCGAAGTGAGTTTCTAAATTTTGTCATAGGTCACTTCTTTCCGGGTCACTTTGCTGACGGTAAATTTTGCTCCAGACTGAAAACAAAAATACGATAGATATAAATGTGTTATCCATAATTCCAAGTTTTCGTGTTATAAGTGCGTGTTTGAGAGACACGTATGTGTATTGTGAGAAGGATGCAAACAGCTAAAGAAATTGCTTCAATGGATAAACTCTTTCAGAAAAAAATCGCAAGTATTAGCTCACCAAAAGTCCCTACACCTTAACTATAAACCTTAAATAGTAGGAAAGGAGAACCTCCGATAAAGGTATCAATCGGGTGTATTGCAAGTGTGTTTAGCGTGTTTGTGTGTGTGAGTACTTCGTTTACAGCTAAACCAGAAACGTGTCCAGGGTCTGACTATGAATTCTTGATGACTGCACTTCAGGACCTTCCAAAACGGTGTCGTGATAATATATATTATATATTTTCAAATAAGCATATCTTAGAGGAAACGATGCGGTTTAGTTCACAACCGTCTCAAAATAACGTTTTCAAAAATGTATTAAATTCTTACCACAAGTTATTCAAAAATTGTGCACTTCATTTCAATTTTGAAATTCTTCGAAATCCTATTATTAAGAAAATGTTATTGAAAATACACATTTTGGTAAAATGCACACTTTGTCTTGATAATAATTTTCTACATAAAGTTTCTTTGGATAAAGGCGATAAGCTGGTGAAAACACAGTGGAGATGTGTACTTAGTAACAAGAAATATCTTTAAAAAAGATATACGGCGTTGATAGTTCAATGAATGAGATCAAGGATAGCGAATGTCTTTTTCTGTGCAGTTCTTAGCTTCATCACACGCAGTACGGGATGTTACGCGGAGTTTTCGCGTCTTATTTTACATTGTTACATATTGCTGGTCATAAACCTATAGATACAAAACAGAAAAACCAAAAGAAGAATGGAAGTGACATTAAAACATATGTGTCAACCGGCCACACGCGAAGTATCCGTATTTATAGGCGCGTTCTTCAAACAAACCTGTTTTAGTGGTTTGTCGCGCATTGCTATTTGAATCGATGATTAACAGTATTGAGAATCATCGCGCTCATGCTTAATACATTAGTCAATATGGTGGAATAATTATTGTTAAATTAATCAAAAATAATATTTATCATTGTATTGTTGAAAACACAATAATAATCTATTATTAACATACCATAATTATAAAGCTGAATATTTTCATTTAACATATTTCTGGTCTAAAGAAAATTACAGGTCACCTAGTTCACGGATAGCGTCTTTATTATATAACAATTATTTTACTGGCCGCGAACTCCGGTGATGACCTGTATATAAACTCTGACATTCACATACTGGCCGCGAATTGACCCGTTACCTCGCGGGTTGAAATGCAATGAATTAAAGTGAGGCCTCGCTTACACTGCTCTTTATACTTTTACATGTTACTTTTACATGTTAACATGTTGACTGAAATATGGAAGTAAGTACTAAATATGAGAACATAGCCTTTAAGTATAAACGCTTTTGCCCTGGCACTCCTCTGAAAATAAGGTGCACGCAAAAACAGTACTGATGTCGAGAATTGAGTGTAAAACTGTTCTATCTATTAAGCCTTTTCATTATGGATAAAATTGTTTCATGCAGTAAAACAGTGTTACAAAGACGCGGATATGTTTCCAATGTTCTGCTGGTATACTCAAATTAGCCAATGGAATAAATGAAGTGTATTCATTGGTACCTAGCCGCGGTAAATTTTATTTGAATTTTATTGGACACTTACAAAGGTCAGGTAAGGTGAAAAGCTGGCTTATACAGCCACGCCGAAAAAAGTCCATTTGAATTTCTTTGAATATATCTGTAAGCGGCGATTACTGATGCACTTATTCTAAATAAACATTTTTTTTGACGTTTTCTTTCATTTTTTGTCAAATAATTGAGACATATTCCGACACACAAAAAAAGAAAAGCGTTCGATGTACTGTCAGACAGAGGGAAAGTCGGACACTATATGTCCCATAACCCCGAACAAATGGGGAGAATTAAAATATATCCCCGAAATGCGAATAATATCCAAGCTTTGGGCATATCTGGACCAAGTCGCCGTCGGCTAAAGAACGGTTGGAACAACCGCGAATATGTAGCTTAGGCTATTAGGAGCCTACCTGAACGAGCACAGGAACGGAACGCCAGAACGTGATGTGAGGGAATATCTCAATGCCGTCCTTCTTGCGTACGAACTTCATAAAGATCAGTCCACCGATCAGATATAAGATAATCACAATGAAGAAACTGAAGGGAGAAAATGATTTACTTTAATAACAGAGATACATTATACAAACCATTCCTGTATTTACTCATATTAAGTTACATGTTATCAACACATGCTCAGAATCTCAGCCTTGCTGGCATATTCTCGTTAAATCTTGTGTTTATTACATTGCAAAAGCAATTTAAATACGCTTGATTAATGGATGGAATTTTTGTATCGTCATGAATGACATTTATTTTAGAGTCTATAGCTTATTTTTTTATATAAAATAAAATAACATTTTATCTCGAAAATCAACATTAAGTTATTTTTATCAACACATTTTTAGTTATCATTTTGATTGTTGTTGTTTGCTTTCCCACACCATTTTTTATTTCGCTTTTAAAACGTTATACATAGTGCTCACAATTCAAGCAAACATGTTGACAATATTACTGAAAATGGCATACATAATGCATAAATAAGAGCCTGCAGATAGACTTCCAGCACCAGAATTTTTGCATCTTTTCGGTCCTTTTGCGTCACATCCGTTTGGGCATGCGCAAACTGTGGTCAATGTCAATTGCTGAAATAAGAGAACTGCATATTTTTAACATTTTTTATAATGCTGTGAACATACACCGAATTGTTAATTATTTATCCCTTAAAAGATATTTATCATAAGCAGACTATTAACTTCTAAGTTTCTTTTTTTATTACACAAATAATAAAACGTAAAAACATTAAATGATGATGATGATGATGATGATGATGATGATGATGATGATGATGATGATGATGATGATGATGATGATGATGATGATGATGATGATGATGATGATGATGATGATGATGATGATGATGATGATGATGATATGATGATGATGACGATGATGACGATGGTGACGATGATGACGATGATGACGATGATAACAATGATGATGATGATGATGATGATGATGATGATGATGATGATGATGATGATGATGATGATGATGATGATGATGATGATG
Organism: Dreissena polymorpha; assembly: GCF_020536995.1. Lineage (NCBI taxonomy): Eukaryota > Metazoa > Mollusca > Bivalvia > Myida > Dreissenidae > Dreissena > Dreissena polymorpha. The sequence continues at coordinate 45,251,486 of NC_068367.1, forward strand.
ATGATGATGATGATGATGATGATGATGATGATGATGATGATGATGATGATGATGATGATGATGATGATGATGATGATGATGATGATGATGATGATGATGATGATGATGATGATGATGATGATGATGATGATGATGATGACGACGACGACGACGACTTTGACGTTGACGATGATGATGATTATGATGATGATGATGATGATGATGATGATGATGATGATGATGATGATGATGATGATGATGATGATGATGATGATGATTTCTTACAAAGTCTCCAGCGGACTGTTGTCCGTTTGCCACGATGCTTGGTGTACAAGCGCTTTCGTCACATTTCAAAACGATCTCGGATAACCTGTATAAACGGTATTGCTTTATTGACTTCTGTTTCGAATGTTTGGAATATAAATATTTGCAAAACATCAATCAGTATACTAATAAATAATACTCAACATTTATCTCTATTGTAAAATGATCATCATATTACAGAAGAGCAAAGGTTGGTTTTAGTTTGTAGTAAAAATTGTGTACAGGTCTCATTAATTCGCCAAATGTACGTGGATTTCACCGGGTTAAATAGTTACATAAAAACTAGTAACCCATAAAACCAAATGCAAATTTATATACAATTCCTGAAAATTCAGTAATCAAGCGTGAGAAGAGGCAAACTCAGAAACGGTTTATGTGATTTATATATGATTTCTACAACAAAATGTGTAAACTTCGCCCGTCGTCTTGATGTTAAAGAGATTTAATTACAAATTATCAAAATAAGTTACAACATTACCGTGTATTCTTTTAAAAATATAACTACAAATACCAGAGTTCAGTGCTCCTTTGAACAAGTGTGTAACTGCTCAATACGTGATGATATCAATTCAAGGCGAATAAAAAAATGTTTTACAAAATAATGTTTATATGATTAACTCTGTGTAAGGGTGTTTTAAAATCAAACATAAAAGTTGCGCACGCACTTAAGGTCTACGATGGTACCGGAAGTGTAGGCTACAATCACGGCCTGTTGTTCCTGGTTGTACTGGAAAGCAGCCTTCGCTGCGTCGCCAATGGAGATGGACTCGGTAAGGTCAGGGTTCAATATGCACACCTGCGGGGAGCATGGTATAATGAAGAAATGAAAAAATAATTGGCGAATATGTAAGTCGATGTATGTAAGGAGATTTATTTGTAAAATCACATTTGAATTCTTTGTAAAATCCTTTGTTTTTTTTGCAAAATCCTTTGTAAAATCTTTTGTAAAATCTTTTGTAAAATCTTTTGTAAAATATTTTGTATAATCTTTTGTATAATCATTTGTCAAATTATTTCTAAAAACATGATTGATTGAAACGATATACTATGAAGACATTGATTCTAAACCACCAGCTTTTACATGAAGATAAATGCCGTATATCTGCTTATATATTTCAAAGAATAATTATGAAAATGCTGCACAAAATGTCTTCGACATATTTGCTAAATTCAATAGTTTTATGATAAAAATTAACTTAAATAGTAAATGGAAAATCTGGAAAGATGTACGATCTTATTTTTTTTGTATTTATATCAGCTTCGCTCAGGAAACATGCTTGATGCATGTCCGGTTTTTGCTTTCGTTGAAATTCTCTTCTAAACGGAAATCTTGCCTGGCCGGAATTTTGCAATAAGGTCCAATGAATTCTCCGAAAAATAAATGTTTTGACAATAAGGTATATGTATTATGCTTGATTGTACCAAGCTATTATAATCTTGCTTGTCGCGCTTAAGTAGCCACGATTTTAATTACACATATCGTACAGGCTACGCAAGCATAATCGGTCACTTACGGCAGCGTCCGTACAACTCTTTTCAGTGAATGGTTGACAGGGGTTGAAAGAATAGAAGTTCATTTCTGCTGCACACTGAACGTCCTTGAACCTGTGATCACATTGAAGTGGATACATGACAACCTTAAATATATACAACTAGATGTAATCTAAGAAATAATATTAATTTTTAACATTGAGTGAAGTGAATATGCAATGTTATTCTTTTAGTAGCATTGCACTTAATCATTGCGTATCCCTCCGTAGCCCGTTCGAAAGTATTGCATTTTTCTAAAGAGTTAATTGTTTCTTCGGACTAAAAAGCGATTAAGCGATTGCACCTATGATTTTTGTATTCCTGCACGTGTGTCTGCTATATTTGGTGCATTTTATAAGAGATTACGTTAACAGATGAGATTTTATTGAAGAACGGGGCTTTTGTAAAAATTTCATTTTCGAAACTCGTTTCTTGAGGGTGCTCGACATATATATTTTTGACTGCATGTATTTAATAAGAACAGATTTATATTTAAAATGATACAGGTCTTGCAAAATTTGATGTACAGGAAATACAATAAAAATTATTTGAAAGGAGACAGTTTTAAATTGTGACCCTATGGGAAATGGAATACGTATAATATAATCTTTGTGATTTCCTCATTGGACATTACTCTGAGTTATCTTTTCATAAGTTTATAAACGATTATTTCATATAACAAAGATCTCGTTTTTTTTCGGCATAGCTGTTTAACCCTGTTATTCATATTGAATAATTTTATATAAGGCCAGCCAGACCGAATAAAAACATATGAATACTAGTATTGTATTGGCTGTTTCGAGAGAAATCCCCCGGAGCTTTGGCCACATCACTGTATCGGTGAACAGCGTAAAGGATGTAAGAGTGTTCGTTATAATGACTAACGGACCACTCTCTTTATGTTCATAAGACAAAAAGATGTGAATTGTGGCCCAGTTTCAATATAATTACGCGTTAAAACCATCTCGCAGAATTTCAAGGTCAGTACTCTGTCAATAAATCGTCAGGTGAAGACGTTATGGCCTATCGAGAAAAATTGCTAACACAGTAATGCTTTCATGATGAGGGAACAGACAATACCGAAATTGTAAACTGTCATGATAACAGCAAATCGTTAAATCGTTTTACTTCAAATGTTTGCCGTACTCGGTCAGACCGTTTGGAAAACTCTCCTGGCACTCTAAATAGGCTGCCAAAATTTACCAGTTTGCTATGAATAACATTAATGAGATAAGTTCAAATTTTCTATCGGAAAATATTTTGCTTAGCCGTTCAATCTAAGAGACGCAATCTGATAATAAAGATCCGCGTCATGCGAAAATGGATATTATGCCATATGCGGCTAGCGTTGGTATACTAGTATTCCATCCTGCACATCCCGCAGTCTGGTAAGGAGATGCCAAATTTTTATTTTCTAAAGGACAAGACTGCGACATTGCGCAAGCTATGCTTGTGCTTCGCTGGCCGAAACCCCATAATGCCCGTTTTTGCATCACACGGCTTCGACATTGTGATTTAAATGTGTAAAAAGAAAACTGCATGTTAATCAAATTTAAATAAGCCATTCATTTCGATGGTAAAAATTAAACTCATAATAACACTTGTGAGGACGCACATGGCGTAATTTAATTATTTATATGTAATTTAATTATTTCGAAACGTAAATTTTATAACTTTATTTAAAGTAATGATATACGCCACATATCTTTTAATGGACATTTCTTTTTAATAAAAAATACATGTTCATTTTCTTTGCTTCATAAGACGTTTTGGCTCGGAAAGAAGTATTGTGAAGTGTGATTTTAATACAGGCATATATTTATAATAATCTTTCAAATTCAAAACGCTTCAAAAGGAGGTATCATCAACAGAAAAACAGGTTACTGTCCAATCTTTATATAACATATGAGACTCGGTACGAATAAAAAAACTGCCCGGAAGGACTTGCCGTTATTGTATTCTAACCCTACCTGATATGTTACACGATGAAAGTACACTGGTAATGCGGATACTTGGATAACGGATGGCACTTTGATAACAGAGAAAAACAAAGGCCACGCGCAAAATATAGGTTCCTTAGTGTATGTTTTAATGTATATCCTTAACATTTATTTTTAAGACACGGTACATGCCGTAATTAGTAAAATATGTAAGGTCAATTATCAAATTATTGTTTGCTTAAAATGCAGCATTGCAGCGATTTTATGTCAATATTTATGTAAAAAGGCGACGTAGTTTTATCACATACTATACCCTGTTTCCCATGTAATACAACCATTACATTTTTTTATTACACATGTGTAATGCAACATTTTAAAGCGTTTTCATTGGCTTAGTTTTCGTTTATTGACCAATCGCATTTTGTTATTTTGCTGAAATGACGTTGCAACGTCAAATGACGTCACGAAATGTAGACGACATTCGGGATTTATCATTATTTTTGCGTAAATATTTATTAAATTTGCTCATTCAAAAGCATGTGATAAAAAGATCTGACACTCGTCATATCATACCATATTTTATTAAACTCGTCCAGGAAATTCGTTTGTAAGCTCGCCAAAGGCTCGCTTACTAACACAATTCCTGAACTCGTTTAATAAAATATGGTATGATACGACAACTCGTGCCAGATCATATATGTATGATACACAGACAAACAGGGTTCTGCCCTATCGCTTTGTAATATCTCAGGCTCGGAACCAATAAAACAACTAATCGACAAGCCTTGTCCTTTCATTTTAAGGATTAACTACTGTATTAAATACACAAAGAAAGGATAGTAACCTGCTATTCGCTATTTATCATTATGTTTACGTATTGCATTCCTAAATGAGGTTTGCATAACATTTCGTTATTCACCTGATCATTTGATTTAGATGTATATAATTCAAACTATAATATATTGAATTATTACCCACCTTGGTGTGTTATCTGTATTACCTAAACTTGTTAGATCCAATATACTTCCATCGTCCATTTTGCAGGAACATAGGTCAATCTGGTCGCACCGTCTTTGACAATTCACAGTCAGAACGATCAGTCCAATAATCAAATTAGTGAACATAACATTAAACAATGTATTCATCTTGAAACTATTTATGTTAAAAAACAACATTAAGGCTGTTAAATAATGTTGTAAAAAATACATATACGAAACTATGGAACTCTTAATCACAAATAATTCCCCATATACTAATTAAACTTAAATATTGCCTTATAAAGTTTTAAAATAAAAAAGGTAGACCTCAATACAGATCATATAAAATGTGTAAAGTGAGAACAGAATTTCAATATAAACTTTAATCACACTCATGTGATTATTAAGGGTGTTACATGATATGGTTCGATAACGTTATCAGACGCGGGCATAACGTGTTCAAATACAGTCGATTTAAATTAACGTAGTTTTATTCAAGTAGCATGGGTCAATATTAACATAACAAATATTTTTCTTTAAGTTAGCTAAGTCTTTGGCCTTAATGACCGATAAATTGTTCAACTTAACAACATCAAGTTATAAAAGTACTATATTTCTGCCTGCTGTTACTCTACTGGCGAGTGCGGCGATTTGAATTAGATACGAAACGAAATTCTTTGGGCATCCTTTTGTTGATTTATTTTTATTATTAGTATTGACCTTACACAAAATTCAGATACGCATCATTATAAAGATGTACAAAGATTATATATTAAATCAGAAAAAAACATACATAAAAACATTGATGTATTTCAAAAGAAATCAAATGAAACGAACTTTGTACGCATGAATTATGAGAAGTTACGGAGACAAATGTGGTAACGCATTGATAAAGTTTTTGATAAAGCGTGAGTAATTTGAAATAGTCATAGGATATAATTCGAACATTGGTACAGCGCAGTTTAAACCGTGAACATTAATCGCGAATATTTTAAGTTGAAGTTATTTTAATAACAAAGATTGTAATGTAGTGATGAATTCATTTCACGTGGAGGTAGTTAGTTGGTACGTAAATATAGCAAGTACACAATAAAAAAAATAGCGGAATAAAAACAGTAAAACGACTTGATCTTTCCGATCGATTCATGTGTGGAGACTGAATGTGAAATATTAATATATCATAGGCCGCGCTTGACATTAATAGATCTAATGAAAGTAATCATGAACATCAATATCGCGAGGGTCACGTGTTTCTCTTTCGTCATAACCATATCAACGCTTTCGTTGGCGACGGCACCACGACCACCGATCAGAGGGTGCGAGATGCAGACGCCGTGTTCGTGTTCTATGAGCGACGGAAGTGGCGATATTGACCTCACCAGCCTTAGCGGTCCAAATGGCCAACCGAAGTAAGTGATTTCCGTTCGTAGGATCATTAGAATTCTCTCATATATAACAGGGTATTCACTTTCTTGTACATTTTAACTTTACCTTACAATTTATACCTAGTCTATGCAGTGTTATTTTGATTCAAATGACATAAGTTTGTTATATAAAGTTTTATTAATTAGCAAGATACGTATTAAAAGTACGTATCGAAATAGTACGTCATAATCGGTTACAATTAATCACATAATTATCATACATCCGATCAATAATTGGTCAGCCAGTTAGTGAGTCCTTAAAATAGTTTTCAGACCGATACATCAATCAATAAACCAGTCAGTTATTCAGTAAAACAACCGATTAGCAAGTAATTTAAATCTGTCAATCAAACAATCAGTAAATCAGCAATTTGATCAAACATGCTAGACTGAAGATTCAAAGTCATTCTTTAATTCGTTTGTCGATCCGTCCGTCCGTCCGTCTATCAGCTTAGCAGTCCTAAGAAATCACCTGAAACCCAATCACTTACTTCTTGTAGGTTCAAAGACGTTCTGAATACGGACGAGGGCTACTACTACTCGTACAGCCCGTGCGGCGCCTTCTCGGAAGTACAATGTAATGACGCAACGGTCTGTATCCAGGACGGTCAATGTCCCGTTCTAACTTGTGTCACGTCGTTTCTTTCCAAAATGAAATCTGAAATTTAAATAATTTGACGTTGCTATTTATGAGTAAAATCAACGACAACTCTTCATGATTCTAGCAAATGGTGGAACATGCCCCTAGGGCAATTTTTTTATAATTCCTGTGCCTTTTGATCGTCCGACGCTTGTGTATTGACAGCTTAAACAACAAGTTTCAAGTTTAGTTTTTTATTTGGTATATCGGCAAGACGCCTTTGACCATTTACATACGAGTAAACAAAGCATAATCAAAACAACGATAAATCGAACATCACAATACATGTCTCACTGATAGTTCACGCATTGACCCCCAAACTCAACCACCACGTGGTTTCAGGCGTGCGTTCTAGACGAGAACAAGGATCAGTCGCAGCAGATAGGAGACTCCGGAAGGGCCGCCTTCAAATATGACGGCGATCACGTTGTCGTCGCCTACACTTCCGGTACCGGAGTACTCAAGTAATTTGTTGATTCATGTCGTAAAAAATGTGACTTATTTACTGCTTATTATACTTATATTATTAGCAGCACTTGTATTGAGATAATTCTGCTGCTGCTGCTGCTGCTGCTGCTGATGATGATGATGATGATGATGATGATGATGACGATGATGATGATGATGATGATGATGATGATGATGATGATGATGATTGATGATGATGATGGTGGTGATAATGATATGATGATGATGATGATGATGATGATGATGATGATGATGATGATGATGATGATGATGATGATGATGATGATGATGATGATGATAATTATGATCGTGATGATGGTGACAGCGACAATGAAGATGAAGAAGAAAACAATTATGATCATCACCATCATAGTTATAGTAGTAGTAGTAGTAGTAGTAGTAGTAGTAGTAGTAGTAGTAGTTGTAGTAGTAGTAGTAGTAGTAGTAGTAGTAGTAGTAGTAGTAGTAGTAGTAGTAGTAGTAGTAGTAGTAGTAGTATTGCTATTATTATTATTATTATTGTATTTTTTATGATTGCTAATATTATTATTATTATAATTATTATTTAAAATAAAATTATCTTTATTATCATCATTATTATAATTTTTGATTGTGTTATTATTTCGTAGGCTTACGGAAGTCAGCCTGATCTGTGACCCGACGGCCTGTGACCCTATATTCGTTCCCAACGGGGAGCAAGGTGCGGGTCAGTTTGTAAGTAAATAAATGTATATTTTCCGTCAGAAGAGATGGGTTAATAGCTTTGGTTTTATGAATGTGTCTTTAAGGAAATTATTGGCAAAATTGATTCACCTCGTTTTCGTTCTTAAGAATCAATGTAGTTTGTCTGAACATCCGTTTTATAGACCCTTCCGCCTTTACTGGATTTTTGCAAAGAAGAGACTTCATTAAACGAAAAAAATCATTAAAAAAGAGGAAAGTGTCGCCCATACTAATGCTGTCGGACTGCAAGGACTAACACGATGATGATCAATTTATGTCCAAAATTAGGGATGTCTAGTATATTTATTTCCATATTGAGAATATTTATTACAGAAATTCCTTAAAGCAAACAGCGCAGATCCTGATGAGACGCCGCATAATGCGGCGTCTCATCTGGGGTCTACGCTGTTTGCCAAGGCCTTCTTCATAGACGCTAGGCATACATGGGTTAATGTTATATTTGAAACGTAAAGAAGTTGTTGCTTTCAACTAACCCGACCGAACCATATTTAAATGCCGACCCATAACTTGTGCTCGTATTCAAAGTAGTTTTTTATGTTTGCTACATGTAATCATATTCGCTTCTTTAAGTATAAATTAACTAAGCATTGCTAAAGAAACATTCTTAAACAGAAATTTAGTACATTACTGTATTTCATTGTCGAACTCCTACCGACCTAATTTTTTTTAATCTGTCTGTGGGAACAAACATAATATTTTAGACCAGATGATCATTCGAGAACTTTCTTAGAAATCATAGCGACTTTAATTTGACAATTAATGCTGACAAGCTGCTTTTTTACTTAATAAATGTATTTCAATAAATTATGAAATAAAATAGTATTCATAAATAGTTATGTACAAAAAGTGCATGTGCTAACAACCCAGTAAGTGTGTGCAAATCGGTACAAATCGCGTTGAGGCCGTCTAATAAACATTGGTTGATAATTACATAAATTAAGCAGTATTTTTTATAAAGAAGGTAGATGGATGCATTCAACAAGTATTTAAAACGAAAACGTAAAACATGTGCATGCACATGCAGTGAATATGCGTCATCCCAATGTATCCGACAGTTAAAGTACTGGCATGGTAAAGTGGTCGCTTTTATATGAGTTCAATACTTACACAGGAAATGACATTAACCACCATCTGCGCATGCCCAGGAAAGTGTTCAGCTTCCGGTCCAACATCCGGTTGCCATTCTAACCATCCTAGCAAAGGCGGTTCGGCTGGGGGCCTTAGTGTTGGAACAATCTTGGTGATCATGTGAGGATAATGTGGTGAACATTTCTCAGCCCTATAATCTTCCTCGTCATGTTTCAGGAATTGGCGGTTTTCAATCGTAAAAAATCGTAAAAACGAGTATTATGGCATTATGTATCGTAAAAAAACGATTATTTTTAGAAGTGACTCTTAAAATCGTATAATTGTCATGTTATATTAATTACAACTATTGAATTGAAGTCGGTGGTATTCGAATCGGCGGTCGAACTTTTGTCGACGTTAACCCTTTCCAACTCAGAAGCAAAGTGAAAATGGCTATGTGCAAACAGCATAAAACCAGAACAGCCTGCGAGTAGCTCGCAGCCTGTTCAGGTTTTATGCTGTATGCTGCTCATCGGTATCTAAGGGTTAGAAATGATGCCTTTTAAACTTGAATTAAGAAAGAAAGGTCTTTAATTAAATTTAACTTTCTAAGGGCCTACAAATGCGTTAAAATAAGTATCTAAGTGGTAAAGGGTTAAATAAAGATTTAACTAAAGAAATCAATCGATCAGGATCTTTATCCACGTAAAGGGTTAGGAAATGTTATCTGTAGCTAGAAGCAAACTAATCGGCTCGTATGTTTTCGGGTAATATCGATTTCGTTAATAATTTATCGGTTTTTTCTCGGTATATCGACGGATATTGACGAACGTCAAATTTACATAAATAGGATGTCATCAACGATAACCTAAAACATATGTCATAACATGCAAGTTATTTATACGAATAACGTATTTGGTAATTGACAGCAAAACTCATATAGCGGCCTAGTGATTATAAATCTGAAAACACGCGTAAACCATAAACACGTATATCAATCACGTGAACAAAACAGCATTACGAAAAAGGCTTCCGAAAAATACAAGCGTGTCGACCTTGTAACAAAGCAGGTGTTATTTCAAACGCCGTGTCTACGATTATAAATTAATATACATAATGTTTATTTACGACGGGGTAGTTTATATTTAATTTCTTAAATATCTACTGTCACGGACAATAACATTTTGTTTAAACGTGTGTGGTTGAAAATACTGTGTTCAACATTAACAACGTTTGGACTGTCAACTTTGTTTCGAAAATGGGAATGGTGTAAGAGTTTCACATCTTTGTGATTTTGACAACTAGTCTGCTGTAACCAGAAGTTCAATTTTTATGAAAATAAAATATACTCAAAGTCTTATTTCTTTCTAAGAATAAATGTTACATGCTTAAACTGGACCAAAATAAAAACGTACATTAAAACAAAAGTAGATTGTTTACATAAGTAAACACTCTTTTGACAAATTAAGCATAAAGTATACTTTAACAAAAGAGGTGTATAGTTTTAGAAAATAAACTTAATATTCCACAAGAAGTTATGTGGATATGACCATTAAAAATATGAACAATAATGATATGATTAATATTATTAATTCTCAACTCTCAGATGAATTGTGATTTATTTTGTATTATTATTATGATTGCAAAATTAATGCACCATTTTGTAATGGCTCAAGCATCATCGGCCATTTGCTGTTAATTTTAGATTCTTCGTAACTCTTTTACTGTACCTGGTGGCCGGGCTAGCCTACATGAGGTTCCGGAAACAGGCTACCGGAAGTGACATAATCCCCAACAAAGAATTCTGGGTAGTCCTACCGTCACATGTCTTGGTACGTTCTGTTTGTGTTGCTTGATTTATTATTATTTTTATTGTGTCAAATACCGCATTTAATCAGTCTTACGTTGTTTGTTTTTTGTTCGTTCAAAATGTTAACGTACATTTGTGCAAAATTGTATGTATTATGTTTTACTTATATGGATGATTTAAATTGCATAATCAATTTTAAATTTGGTTTTAAATGTAGAGATGTTGCGAAAATCGTGTTTATTTTGGTAATTTCAGAATGGCGGGAAATTCGTCGTGGCCAAAATCCTCCGAAAAGAAGCAAGCTATAATAAAATATGAGCAACATGATGGACTCTGAAGTGTTATTATGAAGCTTACATCCGGGCATCCGTTTGGGCGCATTATGTCATTATATGTGTCTTGTTCTGAGAAAACTGGGCATAGTGCATGTTCGTTAAGTGTCGTCCCAGATTAGCATGTGCAGTCCGCACAGGCTAATCAGGGACGACACTTTCCGCCTAAATTGGATTTTTGCTAAGAAGAGACTTCATTTAAACGAAAAATGTCATAAAAGCGGAAAGTGTCGTCCCTGATTAGCCTGTGCGGACTAAACAGACGACACTTTACGCACATGCATTATGCCCAGTTTTCTCAGAACACGACTCATATGAATGTTGCAAAGGAACTCCTTATTTCCAGTTTTGCAACTAGTATCTACAACTAGCTTATACATTTGGAAAGATTGATAATTTGATCAATTGTATTCATCTTCTCGGACAATTTAAAATTGTATCAAGTGCGTTTTTGACAATGTGTATCAAGTAATAGTGATGAGTTTATGGTTGCGATAAATTTCAATCGACACTCGCATGAATGATTCACACAATTCCGTAATGAAAAGTAGCAAATACGACGAACAACCAATAATAAACATAAATATGTGCATCATTATAATGTTGTGTGGAAAAAGTTCATTGATCTGTTCCGTGGTAGAATTGCCTTTTCTTGCGATGCTATAAGATATGAAGTGTCGGTGTAAATGAAACCCTGCTTATTGTATCTTTCCAATTAGCCCGTGCACTTCACTAAACATTAGTGCTTATTATCAAACTAACTGCATGTTGTCTTTCTTCTAGACTTCCGTTACCTATTGGGTCAGAGATGATGAATATGAGTCGCGTTCTGAGAAAACTGGGCATAATGCTTGTGCGTAAAGTGTCGTCTCAGATTAGCCTGTGCAGTCCGCACAGGCTAATCAGGGACAACGCTTTCCGCTTTTATGGTATTTTTAGTTTCAAGGAAGTCCCTCCTTACCGAAAATCAAGTTTAGGCGGAAAGTGTCGTTCCTGATTAGCCTATGCGGATTGCACAGGCTTATCTGGGACGACACTTTACGCACATGCACTATGCCCAGCTTTCTCAGAACGCTACTCATATGTTTAAATTGAATGTATGGTTCCAAAACGATTAAGGATATCAGTGAGTCAATACACCGAGGAGCAAGTAAGGTAATCCATACTTGGTAGGCCATTAATTAATTAAAATATTATATAGAAACTAATTCGAAAAGATATCCTACTGAGAAATCTATATGTAGGTGTGTAGGTATAAATCAAACTTAATATAGCCGCCACATGCTGCAATGACTTTAAAAAGTCCAAGCAACTGTTTTCAGACATTAATAAGAAACAAAAAAATCTAGGTTTCAAAAATGTTATCATATTGAAGCAATGCTGCAGCAGCAGTTTTATGTGGCTCATTGGACGACCTCAACTCAAAACAAACGGTAGCAGAAACAAACCCGTACCGCAACTAGTTATAATAATAATAATAATAACTTTATTTCACGAAGATAACACATTAAGAAATAGCATATCTTTTTTACAATGTGGTCTTCAAAAAACACAGTATATGTAAATATAACTCAACAATGTCTAGCATACTGCAATCAGCCTTAAAATAATTACAAAAGCATCATATAATGAAAATAATAATACTAATACAAATAATATTAATAATATAAAATAATAGTAATATAATTACACGGTTCACGGCAATGCTTTTACTATAATATTTAGAGGGACTTATTTTTGCAGATTAACGAAATGACAATATTCAAATGTGTGTCACGTATTCGAAAATACAAGAACATTATAAATCCGTGAGTAAAATAACATTCATGAGGTTTATACAATATTATCATTTAAAATGGATACAATTATAAACCTCTACAAACGCAAAACGGTTTTATCAAAGTTAATTCCACTACGAACGATCTTACATATATGTACAATGATATCTGCAAAGCACCGTTCAACGGTAAGGAAGTACGAGCAGTCTTTTGCGATATTTAAAATGCAATTGACAGAGTTTGTCACCATTGAATTCTATTAAAGCTATCATCCTCGTGTATGCAACATAAGCTTCTCAATTTATTAAAATCTCTCAGAACGCAGAACAACGCGTCCTTTATGGTCAAACATCTCCGCAGGGGTTCTACAAGTGTCGATTCTCGGGCCTCTGCTCTTTCGTGTGTAGATTAACGACATAATTGACAATATTAACTCAGACATACGGTTATTTGATGCCGAAACCCGACTGTTCATTATTGTTTATTCTTAGTTTTTGTCCTGGATGTCTCATTTAACCGTTTTCCACATAAAATCAAAGTTAATATGGCTTTTGAAACCAGGATAAAACCAGATCAGCCTGCGAGTAACTCGCTGTCTATTCAGGTTGTATGCTGTTTGCTGCTCACCAGTATCTTAAGGTTGGAAACACCAAAACACCAACAATATTTTTGATTAGATACCATTTATGACAGATGAACAACATAGACTTTTATTTTGTCAAACGACGCCCCATGGTCTGCATCGCATAATTACAGCTCCCGCGAAGAACATTCGTAGCGAATAAGTCAAGATATAACACGTATATTAATACGAAATAAGCGCTAATCACTTTCTTACTGATATAGCTAGAAATTTAGGGGCATTTAAAAATTAAACAAAAGAAATCAAGGGTATAAAACGGCGAAGAATGCCTGTTTCGTCGCGGACGTCGCCATCTTGACTCCCTTTTTATAGTCACGTGATTACCTTTTATGTAGAGTAGAATTCCATTTCGCCACACTTGTACAATCTCCCGCGTTCTCCTCTTTTAAAGCTTCTCTACACAGAAATCTCACAAGATCGTCTGAATTATTAAATATAAGGAAAAGAGTTGGTCAAATCCTTCACGCAAGATTGTGCCCTGAATAATGATCATTTGCAAAAATCACTGTTAGACAGTCCTATTTTCTCATGTGTAGAAATTAAACCTGCTAACCATTTCCTTCTACATTGTGAGCACTACGATCTTCTTCGGAATAACAAACTATTCTTTTGATGTGAATACCTAAAATCCGAGCAAAACAAGACTATAAATATAAATGACCAACGGTAGTATCATTCGCTAGTGATTGCTATTTTGCTTTATCTGTTTACATGTGCTAACATTTTAAACGTACTATGAATATGTTTAAAGAATTGTCGTCATCGTACTATCGCGTTGTCGTATTGTCGTCCTCTGGTTTTTAATGTGTAATCACGATGGTCCTAACGGTATTCCGTATGCTTGGTTGATATATATGTGAAAGTGTTTTCGTTTATGTTGTGTTTTATTGCACAACAAAACCATTAAATTAGAATGCAAATGTATTTGGACCGTGCTCCGTGAAAACGGGGTTTAATGTATGTACGTAAAGTGTCGTCCCATATTAGCCTGTGCAGTACGCACAGGCTATAATCAGGGACGGCACTTTCCGCCGTAACTTAATTTTTGCAAAGAAGAGACTTTCATAATATATATCATAAAAGCGGAAAGTGTCGTCCCTAATTAGCTTGTGTGAACTGCACACGCTAATCTTTACTCTTTTAATTCCGCTTTCGTTTGGTGTATGGTCGTAATATTAACTTGTCAGATAACTACCTTTACGTGAAAAGTATTTCCTTCGTCACTACATTACACTCTTAATTAAAAAAAATGTTGTTAAGTTAAAATATTTGTGATATATGTAAACGGTTTTTAATGTAATTTTCTACATGTGAAGTATATCCCCTGACTAACCGTACCTCTCGCGCGTAATCAAATGATTTATCTATAAGCTTAACCACATGTTCCATAGCTTTTGATACTTCGTTTGTACATAATTAGTTTTTGTTTCAATTTAATTTGGAATAGACACCGATCATGTTTAGGATGTAAATCGTTCTGACTAAATATATAACCTAGCCATGTCTTTATGTATATAACCGAAATGTGTATAAGGCCAACAATAAAAAATGCAACCTATAAATGGATCAGCTTATGGTTGAATGAAAACGTAGTTATAACAACGCCAAAATACACCTGTTGCACTATGTAGAGGTTTTTGTCTGGGTGTTTTTTTCGTTTCATTAAATTTCGATTATTTGAAAGAAAGAATGTAAGACTTCCGTCAAATTGTTTCACTTTAACAGAAGGCATGGGGCGATGATACAAAGTCAACACAATTAGCACGTAACTTCCGGTTTGGTCGTCGTTTTGACGTGTTCAGTCAGTCCGGTAATAATACATTTAAACCTTAATCCTTTATTCGTTTGTGAACCGAAGTCATTACAGCCATATATGAACTGCAAAAATCAAAGCAACGTTGAAGAACTTCCATCTTACTGACAATGTACAAAACATCTCTCCAATAGGTAACATAACCAAGAGACGTAGATAACAGAGACTGGAGACTCACCCATTTTATATAATAAAGCGTGCCGAGTTCTCACCCGTTACGGGATTTCGCGAGACTTGAAGAAAAATATAGATGACGCCATTTTGTTTGCGAAGCGGGTAAAAGCTACAAACTAAAGAGCGAATTTAGAGCGAGTTCTTTGTTGACATTGACTGAATATGTTATTTTTGAATTGCTGGATAATGTTTTCACCAGACCAGTTCAGTAAACAAGGGACATCATTGGAGGTTACGGTAAGAATCGTTACGAACATTACTGCATTTTTACGCTATTCTCGGTAAACACACGTTTTGCTCCAATTGCAGTAAACTTGTGACACATTTATCTAAGAAAATATGACCTAAATATTATTCAATTTGATTTTTGTATTAAAGTACTGATTCGGTTTAATGAATTTACACCTTTTTATAGTGATATTCTGTTAGATAATAAAATTACACCAGATTTTATTTACCCCATTTTGCCGATGCATTTGATTTTCTATTTAAACTACTCATAGTTTAAGCGATTAAAACTTCGAATATAAACTACGGATCACATCATATATGGTTTCATTTTAAAGTGCTGATTGGGTTCTATGTTTGCCCATATTTTCAGTGTGATATTCCATTAAATAATGAAGTTGTGCAAGTTTTAATTTTACCCTATGTTTCGGATACTTGCTTTCAGCCATTTTGGTTTTCCATAAAAAACATGCATATTTCCAGTGACCAAAGCTAAAAAAGGGTGCATTGCATCATATCATAACTTATATTTTTTCAAAGTGCTAATTGTAATTAATTAAGTCACATATTTTCATTGTGATATGCCTTTGAATAAGAAATTGACACCAAATTAAATTTTCCCCATTTTGTTGGTGCATGCGATAAGCCAAAAATTATTTTAATCCAAACTCTTCATAGTTTTAACGACTAAAACTGACAACGTGTTCTATGGATCATACCATCAATGGTATCATTTTAAAGTGCAGACTGAGTTTTAAGGCTGCCCTTATTTTCATTTTGATATTCCTTTCAATAATGAAATTATGCAAGTTTTAATTTGTCCTGTTTTTCAGGTATTTGCATTCAGTCGTTTTGATTTTCCGCAAAAAACCTTGCATATTTTGCGTGACCAAAGCTAAAAAAAGGGTCCATTGCAATATATCATAACTTATATTTTTAAAGAGTGCTAATTGTAAATTATATAGTCCCACATTTTCATTGTGATATTCTTTTGCATAAGAAAATTACAACATATTTTATTTACCCCATTTTGCAGGTGACTTCTTTAAGCCAAAAATTGTTTCAATCCAAACATTTCATAGTTGCAGCGACTAAAACGTCAAATATAAACTATGGATCGCATCAAATATGGTTTCTTTTTTTTTTTGGCATGCCAATTGAGTTTTATGTCTGCCCGAATTTTCATTTTGACATTCCGTTAAAAAATGAAATTCTGCAAGTGGTAATTTATCCTGTTTTTCAGGTATTTGCATACAGCCGTTTCGATTTTCCGAAAAAAAAACTTTATATTTTGAGTGACCAGAGCTAAAAAGGGGTGCATTGCTTCATATAATAACTGATATTTTTCTACAGTGCTGATTGAACTTTATTTAGCTCCTCAGTTTCATAGTGATATTTCTTTGCTTAAGAAAGTTACACCATATTTTATACACCCCATTTTGCAGGTGAATGTTTTAATCCATAAAAAGTTTCCATTCAACTCCTTCATAGTTGTAATCACTAAAACTAAAAACATATACTATGGCCTGTAACATAAACTTAATTATTTTACAGTGCAGATTTAGTTTTATGGCTGCCCATATTTTCATTGTGATATTCCTTTAAATAATGGAATTGTGCATTTTTTAATAGACCCAGTTTTTCAGACATTTTCATTCAGCCTTTTTGATTTTCTGCAACAAAGCTTAAAGACTGTGTTAAAATTGCTTTTTATTTTAAAATAATTATATCCCAATATGATTGAAATTATACAAAAATGAATAAAAAATACATTTGTTACAAAGAAATGGACTCATGCTGGCAATTCAAGGAGAATGATTATGGGAAAATTTTGAATTCAAGCATTTTGATGACAGTTTACAAAGTTTATGGCTAGTATTGAATAGAATTAATGCTCAATTTCAACCTGTGGATGCTAATTACAATAAAGTAATTTAAGTATAATATGAATATGGTTAAATACCTCATTATTATTGATTTCAAAAACAATAAAACTTAGCATATCTCTGTAATTAAAATTATCTGGATTAAATTTAAGTGCACACAATTAGGGATTCCTTTATTCCTTTCTTAACTCTCCCTAATATCCATAAAAACCGATTGTAGGGCATAAGCCCCCCAGGACAACCCCCCCCCCCCCCAATGAAAAAATGAACATTTGAACAATACCCCCCCCCCCCAGTAGAAATGACAGGTAGGATATAAGCCCCCCAGTGCTTATTTTGCATCTGGAAATTTGCCCCGCAGTGCTTATTTTAGAAGTGGACATTTGCCCCCCAGTGCTAATATCATATGTTGTTTCCATTAGACTAGTATATCTCTATATTTGGATTCAGTATTGCTTCATATCTCATAAATATATAATCATAGAAACTTGGATCATTATAATTTGAAATAAAAAAGGTCAGGAAACTCACTTTAATTACCTAATCTTAGGTAAAACAAACATCTTAAAGAATTTTAATTGTTCTTTATTTAATCAATCAAAGGGATTATCAGCTTGTTTAAGGTGTGACATGTGGCTTTGATCATATACTTGTTGATGAAAATTTAAGGCTTCTTTAGTTAATCAATCAAAAGGATTATCAATAATAATTATCATAATTTAGTACAAATAATGATAATTAAAGTAAACACATATAACAACATTTAAAGGCAATTATTTTTGTAGTTACATTGTTTGAGTGATAATTAACAAAAAATAAGTATAAGGGAACTATCACATTTCAAATGATACATTTCATCATGGAAATTATTAAGAGTAATAAATGGGTCTGTGAAATTACTGAAGGATGGGTACTCTTACACCAAAAATAAGTCTCGTAAAGAATCAATACATTGGGAATGTTCCAAGCACAGAAGCGCTTCATGTAAAGGAACCTTGACAACTGATCTTGATGTAAGTATAATAATAAAATACTATTTGTTATCTTTGCTATCATAACTTTTAAAATAGCAATTTACAAAATTAATTCCAGACAGTATTGCATAACTTCACAAATTTAATTATTTGAAGTAAAGGTAAATGTAGCATTTGTAAGCTTGACATAATTAATTCCAAACAGTTATACAAAACTGTACAAAATTAGTTTTTATATAATAAATTAAATGTTTCATTGCTATTATCATTAGTTACAATATTAAATAATTGTTTTAATATTGTCAGGTTACTATGGTCACAATATCCACAACACACAGTCATGATGCTGACCACTTAGCCATAGAAGGTATGAAAGTCAGAGAAGAGATCAAATCCAGTGTCGCCAACAATCGTGGGAACCCAAGTGATAAACTGCTTTAAAGTATGTACAACTGTAATTGCTATTGTATTTTTAATTGCAAAATAAAGATCATTTTTTAACACCGTATATTCTTATTTATCCCTTCCATTCTTTAAGCCTTTTAGTGGTGGTAATTGGAGAAATGGTTTATCATCTCAAAGGTTTTGAGTAATCAGGTGGTGATAATTGGACATGATTATCTGCTCAATCGAGTAATGTCATTGAAAATAAGGCACTGGGGGACAAATGTCCACTTCTAAAATAAGTTTCAGTTTCAGTTTATTGGCAATCAGCAAAGCATATGCCTTTGGCCATTTACAAACACACAAAAAAAGACTTATAGCGCAGACCATCACAAACATCAAATAAGTAAGACAGATATTTCAGAACATAACATAGATAAACATACATATATATATAAGCGATCAGAAGACATGTAAACTATCAAGGGTATTTTGTCGTATACGTAATGCTTCTTTAACATATTTTGCAAGATTATACATACATTTTTTACTCGAAGTTGACATTAACGAATTAAATTTTTGTACTGTAGGCCATGAACATTGACCTAAGAATTTTGATCTTATACAACTGTATCGTGAGCAACATAACATAAAGTGATATTCAGACTCTACTGCATTTTGGTTACATAATTTACACAATCTATTATTTCTTTCTGTATTGTTATACCTTCCTAGTTCTATTTCTAAAATATGAGAACATAACCTTAAACAAGTTAATTGATGTCTAAGTTTATCATTTGATATAACATCCAAATACTTTTCAAAGCAAAATTTAGTTTTATATTTACAATAACTATCTAACTTTGACATTGAATTTACATTATTACTCCACTCTTGAACAAATTGATCTCTAATTCTTGATTTTAATGAATTATAATAATTCACACTGGGATCAAAAAACAATCTAATATCCCGTAAACCTAAATGGTCTATGATAGAATTTATTCTAGTAGCCCAACAAGAAATAGTTATATTGCTATATAGGTCATTATACATTCTATATATAGGTGATTCATTATTTTTCATGATTTTCAACCAAAATTTCATTGCTCTTTCCTTACAAATGACTGACAAAGGAACTCGACCGAGTTCACCATATACAGCATATGTAGGAGTTTGTTTCTTTACACCTAGTATATATTTACAAAACTTAATATGTAATTTATCAACATGTTTATAATTATACACACCCCATACTTCACAACCATATGTCAGTATAGGTACAATCATAGAATCAAATAGGGACAGCTTTGTCTTAATATCTAGGCTAACTTTATCAAAAACATTTAAAAGATTATTGTACGCCCTAAGGGCTTGATCATGCAGTGCTTTAACTGCATTGACCATGTTACCAGTATAAGTAAATTCTATTCCAAGATATACAAAGTTGTCAACAATGTCAATTTTTTCATTATCTATATAGAAGTCAGGATACACAGTTTGCTTTCTTTTTTCAAATACACATATTTTAGTTTTATTTACATTTATTTTTAAACCCCATTTCATAGAATAATGATGTACAGCGTCTATTTGAGACTGTAGACTATGTGGATCCGTTGTGAACAATACAATGTCATCGGCAAATAAAATCATATACATGGACAAAAGTTCGTAATCTTTTTCAGTTAACTCATTAAAATTCATGTTTTCAGTGATATCATTTATGAACAATATGAAAAGAAGAGGAGATAAAGGCTCCCCTTGTTTTAATCCAATTGTTACATTCAAAAAGTCAGACATATTCATATTACTTGACAATTTCACACAGGCTTGCACATTAAAATATATACATTTTATCATATTTGTCATTTTACAGCTAATTCCTGATTGCAAAAATTTGGTCCATAACGCATCTCTAATAACTGTATCAAATGCCCTCTGGTAGTCAATAAAAACACACCATAATTTAGACTTTTTAGACAGAACTTTCTGTATAATAGCATGAAATAAGAAAATAGCATCAGATGTAGAGCGTCCATCTCGAAAACCATATTGAGATTCGTAAAAAAATATGTTCTTGTTCACACCACTTATTAATACGATTCCTTAGAATCAAAGAGAATATTTTTCCTTTGACATTTACTAGTGTGATACCTCTATAATTCGCAGGTATATTTTTGTCACCTTTCTTATATATAGGTACAATAACTCCTTAGGACCATGTCTCAGGATATAAACAGTTATCATAAATATGGTTAAAAATAGTACACAAATAAGGAGATATTACATTGTTAGCATCAATAAAGAAGTCTGATACGTTGTTCTCATAATCACAACTTTTATATCTGTTTAAAGAAGATATTGTTTTTTTAACCTCTTCAACAGGAATTGATCTATCAAGATACTCAATAGTAATTGTTTCATCACGTTCGGCAGAAAATTCATCACTCCTGAACTCACTTTGATTATCATTAGACATATTTTGAAAATAATTTTTAAAATCATCAAGATAAGCGTTAGAATCAAAACCATTTGCATTTCTAAATTTCTTAATATACTTCCAAAATTTGCGGGGAGACGTTTTGCTAATATTAGACATTTTAATTTTTTCTGTGTAAAAATATTTCCTTTTAGCCGATCTCTTTACTGTAATGTATTGTTTTCTAAAATTTAGCAAATATATTTTATTTTCTTGCGACTTAATGTTAGCATATCGTCTCTTCGCGTCACAAAATAACTTTTTTGCATATTTACAATCATCATTAAACCATAATGACTTGCGTTTCTTTTGTCTGGGACGATTATTGTACGTTTTACCATAACATGCGAATGAAATGTCATTTACAGTATCAGAGAAACTTTTCATACATTGATCAATATCATAAACACCATCTAACAATTTCTGGTTTATTTCGTTAAAGACAGTACATTTGTCTTGTAATATGTTTAAAAAATCATCATTTTCTGACGGGTTCCATACAATTTTTTCAAACTCTACATATTCGTTTGGTACATCTGATATACAACAAGAAAGAGAAAATGTCAATGGACAGTGATCAGAATATTCATTAATTGTATCTAGAACACACATATTAGAGATATCATCATAACATTCTATATTAGAAATTACATAATCTACCAGGCTAGAAACTGGTCTATTTCTATACATAGCATTATAAGTACACGAACCCTCATCTTTACGGCCATTTAAAATACAATGATTATTTCCCTTGCAAAGAGATAACAATTTCGATCCATAGTTATTGAACCCATTGTCATGATTTTTACGTGGAGGTAAATCCGCTCCAGACATAACGGACTCAGGTAAATCTACATATCTTTCAAGATTTAGGTCAGTAATATAATCTGGTAAATTGCTCGTGCGACTATTCAGGTCACCTAGTAAAAAGATATTACCTTTATCACAATATTTTCGTATTTCAGTATCTAGGCATTCATAAAAATCAAAATCATACAACACAGATTTTATATTTCTATAAACCGCCGAATCTTCCGGGGGAATATAACAAATGCAAAAATATGCATCTTTATCAGATTGTAAGAACTGTAAGCACTGGGGGGCAAATTTCCAGATGCAAAATAAGCACTGGGGGGCTTATATCCTACCTGTCATTTCTACTGGAGGGGTATTGTCCAAATGTTCATTTTTTCATTGGGGGGGGGGGGGGGGTTGTCCTGGGGGGCTTATGTCTGGATCCCATAAAAACCTCCCAGGCAGATGTCAAATTGACCCCAGTTACTAATGTTGTGTATTATTCCCTACATAACTGCCAATTAATGTCACCTAGTTTGTGGCTTTATGGGTGTTGAAATGACTCTTATCAGGGGATATATCACAAGTTGAGTAGGCACCAGCTCAGTATGGTTTCATATTAACCCTCCCCAATTAAATCTCACTTTGTATTATAAATATAATTTGTTTTTCCGCTTTATTCTCATTCGCAATCATACTTTGTGTAAAGCAGAGTAAACTGTTGAAAGAAAATTATTAAAAAGAATTGTTGGGTTATTCTTTGGAGTTAAAATCGTTGAAGAAAGTGCTTTATTCGAAAAAAGTGCTTCAGTGTTATAAGTTTAGGAAGGATTTAATTCATTGATCATTTGATATAGAGTTTAATTTATAAGGAAGGATTTAATTAATCAGAGACGTAGATAACTACCTACGTCTCTGAATTAATTGATCTATTAATATATAGTTTAATTAATAAATATAGTTATAATACACTCATTTAATACTTAATATAAGAGCTAGATTATTTAATTTGAAAAAAAGGTGAGCAGTGAATATTATATCCAAGAATTGTATTCTCTGCTTATCTCTGTTATCTACGTCTCTGCATAACCCCAAACCGGATCTCCTGTTTGCAGAGTTACATGCAGTCTACTTGATACTTAGCACACATTGTTCAGTGCATGCTGCCTAGGATTTGTAAAATACATTGCAAATGGTATGTTTTGGTATCAAATTGAAGCTATATGTGTAAGCAAAACGAAAAAAAAGCCATGTTTGTGCTCTACTTTTTCTGTTGATGGTTCCCGGCTTTGAAAGTAGGTCATACTATTTGTGCCCAAAATGGCCGCCTCCACATCTGTCAAAACCGGTGTGCCTATTCTAACGTAAATATTTTTAGTTACAACACAAAGAATTTAATGTCATGCATTTAAAAAAAAAAGATTTTGCATTTCTCTTTGCAATGATGTATGATAATATAGTGGCTATACGCTTGATCATGGTAAAAATGATATCGAACTTCAACTATTTTATATGTAATATAGAAGGAAATAAATTGCGCATGCTTAACCAATAGTAACCATTTGGTAATTATGAATTCGGATTTTTTCAGATACCTTACACTCGATAGCCTATAATGCCTCTGGATAAGATCGATTTAGATGAATGCGTTCGACCCAAACTGCACGCTAGAAAAGGGTGCGAGTTCGTACGCTCATCCAAGGCAATGACTAGTAGGTATCACATGTGCTGTTTATTGACTGACAACTAAATTGATGATACGAGCTTATCGGAAGTAGTGGCTAATTCATGTAGGTATATTATTGGAATATTCAGCTGATTAGTTTCAATAATATAACTCGAGACATTCGGCGAGTATGTGTTTTCTTATAGAAAACTTTATTGACGAGGCGCTATTCGCCCCGTAACAGCATAACGAAATTATGTCATGTTTCAAATTTAATTGTGCTTGAAGTAATAAATATTGTAAACGTAACAAAAAGCAAATTGAAAAACAAACTTGTTTATGCCCATGCGCGGAGGAAGTTGCATCGCTATATACAAATTGCCGATATAACATGTGAACCGACTGTTTATGATAACGATTGCGTCTAAACAATCAAACAACACGGCAAATATTACTTTATCAACAGTTTTCAACTAAGGTAATTTATTGAAACACACCGTAAAAACACACAATAAACATATATATTCAATTACACACTTTATATTTATTCTTTACAAATAGTAAATTAACGATGAACGACCAAAGTTAATAACTATGTGCGATCAAGCTAGTAAAGTAAAAGACAAGCGAAACCTTATCAGCCAGTCTCCAGGGAAACATGGCTTAATGCATGCGCGTAAAGTATCGTGCCAGATAAGCTTATGAGGTCTGTATTTTTTCCGATATTCGGAATTTTCGTTTAAAGTAAATCTCTTCTAAACGAAAATAACCTCTAATCGGGAAGTATAGTGCAAGATTAGCCTGTGCGGAATGCACTCGCTAAATTGGGAAGATACTTTGCGAAAATGTAGTTTTCCCAGAAACCGGCTCAAATATGGACATAACATGAAATAGAAATTCGCCGTTGACGGAGACGCTTCGTTTGACTTAAATGTGAAAAGTGATTGGAAAGATTTATGATATAAATAATTGTATCAAAGTTTTAAATACATGTGGACTAGATATATTAGTTTCATATTTGCAAAACTGGAAATCAGGAGTTCTTTTGCAACAGTCATACAATTACATAAGTCGTCTAAATGATGTCAGGATGCAAAATTAATAATAACACTAAAGAGAGTTCAGAGTGTCGCTCATATTGTATCATAATTCGCTTCTTTTCGGAGGATTTTTGACACGACGAATTTGCCGCCATTCTGAAATTTCCAAAATATAAAATTAAACATATCGCGAAATATTAACCTATTATTTACCTTTACAACCAAATCAGAACATAATAAATGCACTTAAAGTGATCAATACAAGTCAAAACTAATACAGAAAACTCGCTCTATTTTTTATTATCGCATAAATGCATGCTTCGACTTTGCACAATTACTAACACCAATTAAAATTCAACTGTGAGGCGACTTGCTCATAACAGCCGCAGCAGCTACTACAATAACAATACCAGTATCTATACACATGTCGGACAATTAAGTATTCAGATACAAAATTTCAGACATTTTATTTGTATAGGGCTTTTGACTCGATATCGATAATTCTCATATCTGTTCAATGATCAACCAAGGAACAGTAAGCCTCCAAGTGTATAGCGCACATGGCGTAAAATTGCATCCGCCTGATTTTTCATTACATCATTATGTTGTACTTAGAAACTGTTAAAGGATCGTATTGTACCCGAGACAAAATCACATGGCAAGCAAAAAACACTTACCAGTACGTGCGACGGTAAGACTACCCAGAATTCCTTGTTGGGGATCATGTCACTCCCGGTGGACTGTTTCCGGAACCTCATGTAGGCGAGCCCGGCCGTCAGGTACAGGACGATTGTGGCGAAGAAACTAAAAGGTCAATGGCAAACGTCTGATAATACTTTCAAAATATTGCAATAATGGAACAATATCACGAATGACAAAGCTGCGTACAGATCACAACCGTCTGTGAATTGCGAATTTATAATATTTACCAGGGTTATATCCGCAAATTACAGTATATTTCCTACGACCTACATCTCTTAAGTTTTCTACATTTTATATAAAATGTATAAAAGGTTTGTTTAATAATGTCAACGATCGACATTTTTTTCTCCATATTTTCCATTTTTATTGTTTTTGGACGATTTAAACCGCAAATTCCTGTAAAAATCTAAAGGCGCACATAGGCAAATCTCCGTTACGATTGTTCTTACATGATCACCAAGATTGTTCCAACACTGATACTCCCGACCGAACCTCCGTTGCTATGATGTCCAGAATGGCAACCGGATGTTGGACCGGAAGCTGTACACTTTCCTGGGCATGCGCAGATGGTGGTTAACGTCATTTCCTATATAAACATTGACCTCATGTAAAACAGAACAGTTTAAATGACATGTTTCGAAAAGTACTTTTAGAGTAGGATATATAAGATTGAATTACATTCAATCCATTTACATCAAAATCTTTAAGGTCGTTTTTGTTTTAAATTAACTGTCTCCCTAATCCGCCTTCCTTTTGGATCAAGAATATTGCTAAATTTCGGAACTTTCAACCAATGCTCACAAAAGATCCTAAAAAGGGTTTGTACAGATATGCATTTTCATTCTGGTTTTAATGCATTTTTAAAGACGCATTATTTTAGATGAAGGCTACTTAATTCGAGTAATTTGTCTGGCATACGCAAAAAAACTTAAATACGTGATAACAAATTAAAGTCAATATTATTTATTTACTAAATTTTACTTACATCACAAAGTCGAATAGATCCGTTTCGATAACAAATATATTGAAGTATTTTTATTTTGGCATTTTTCAACCGAAAAAAATACTACTAATTTACTAAAATGATGTGAGAAGCATTTTCGAAACATCTACCCCAAAAGGGTTTGACATTATGCAAGATATGTGTAACTGCAATAAAATAGTGTATAAGTATCAAAAGCAGTTGTGTGATATCTATCCGATTTCCCTTAAAGGATTTAATTTTGTGAAACCAAGTAAATTTTAATGCAATGGTAATTGCATCCAAAACTATCATTTTCAAGCCGCCTTCATTCAATATATTCCTTTACTATTGCTGTAATCTTTATTTAACTATGCCCGTCCAAAATGAAACTGGAGATAGAACATATATATACTTAAAAGCAATATAAACGTATCAAGCTAGTCTCCCAGGTTACGGGCAGGTATGTCCAAGACGCAATTTAAGTAAAAATTTAAACAAAGGCCAGAGACGCACTATACATCTCTAAATGAGATCTACCTCCCTATTCAGTTTCAAGTTAATACCTAGTTTTAGTTTGCAACATATACATCGGGTCCCATTTAAGTTCAGACAATCTACAAAGATCAATAATTATCAAAATAGGGAAGCACGAGTTCGGATTCTTATGCCGTGCATATCTCTTCAATGAGATCCACTTAATCTCTATTAAGTTTCAAGTCTCAGTTTTCGAGAATTGCTTCAGATTAACTTAAAGCTAAAAAATAACAAAGGGCAATAGGTCTTTTTTATTATAGTGTCACCCCTTTTGAAAGGGACAGCCAGTTTTGACTTATGAGACACTTTTTGCATGTATACCATGTACCTCCCAACTCCTATCACTATGCCAGGCACCAGGCGGATAGAAGTCGGTAACCATTTATTTTTAACGCTCGCGGCTCACGAACCGGCCATATCGGAACAAGTCCCATGACAAACGTCCATCCTTCGACAAACGCTCCCCACAGGGCTCGAACCTTCGACCTCCTGATCCCGTGGCGGACGCCTTATCATATAGGCCACGGCGACCGGTTTACATTAAATGGCAATAATTCCAAAGTATCTGTTGGGATTGACTTGTTATTGATATTTGCCTCCATTAAATGGTAATTTACTTTTTCTGACAGTTTGTGGACGATCTGATGGTAGAATTGAAGTGCGGAAACCAAAAAGTTCGCTTTGGCTGACAGACTGTACGGTAAGCATATGCCTATCTTAGGGGGCATTAAACTTGATGTAGAATTGATTCGTTACGCGTTACACGTTGTAACAATCTGTAAAACCGATGCCGTTATGACAATGTACACTGTACAATGGATTCATCAGGTCAATTAATTCTGCCAATTACAAACATTATGATAAAACCAAAGTTATTGGTCTCTTTCCTCTGACGGTCAATAATGTTATTTACTTACGAACTGACCCGCCCCTTGCTCCCCGTTGGGCACGAATATAGGATCACACGCCGTCGGGTCACAGATCAGATTGACCATTGTTAGCCTAGGGAATGCATAATGCAAATACCGGTAGTGATAATTATAATACAAATAATACCGGTAATAATAATTATAATAATACTTATATTACTACTACTAATATTTATAAAAACTCATCATCATGATAATAATCATCACCTTATTCTTCATCATCATTGTCGTCGTCGCAGTCAAAATCCTAGTCAGCAGCAGCAGAATTATCTCAACATAAGTGCTGCCAAGAACAAGTCTACCGTCCGAATAAAAAGCAGCATGTAAGTAAACTTGACGTTAATTGTCCACGACAAAACAAAACAACACATTACTTGAGCACACCTTCCCCGGAAGTGTAGGCGACGACAACGTGATCGCCGTCATAATTGAAGGACGTCCTCCCGGCGTCTCCAATCTGCTGCGACTGCGCCTTGTTCTCGTCTAGAACGCACGCCTGAAACCACGCGGGTTGATGTCGGGGTCAGGGGTCAGTTAAATAGTATTGAGACATGTGTTTCTTTTTTTGGAATACTAGTTGTTTTATCAGCCGATACATCATGAATCGGGAATTTTTATGACGCAGTAAATATAAAAAAGGAATGACCTATTGGCGTGTTTCAACATTTATTAGAAAACAAAGTTGTTTTTTTCCGCTGATAAACAGTTATGCACATATGAGTTTGATTCCTACATGCTTTCATAATTTGTTTGCAAATGATACGTTTGTTACTTCTTAATTTAAAGGCGCTCTACATATTTCGATTAGGAAAGAAAAGCATGATACATTGACCGCCCTGGATACAGACCGCCGCGTCTTGACATTCTACTTCCGTAAAGGAGCCGCAAGGGCTGTATGAGTAATAGTAGCCCTCTTCCGGCACCAGAACGTCCTTGAACCTGCAAGAGGAAGTGAGTGATTGGGTTATTGATTGGGTAATTTGTTGTGTTATACATTATAATGCTTGACGGATAGGCGCAAGGGTGGATGGACAGACAGACAGACAGAAGAAGGATTTATTAAATCTATCTTCTTGCGCGGTTGATCGGCTGACCGATTGACTGATCGTTTTCTTCAAACTTTTAACTTATTTGCTGATTGGCTGTTAATTGAATGATTGATTGGTGTATTATTTATAAATCGGTCTGAATGAATATCTTAAAGAAGCACAGGCAGATTTCGGATTCACCGGCAGAATAGCGAATGACTGCCTGATGCATTGACTGACTGACATATGGATTATTGACCGACTGACTGGTTATGACTGACTGATTAATAATTGACAGTCTGATTTATAATCGACAATATGTCTTTAATGCGTTATTGACTAACTAAAGTGTATTGCATGCTTTACTTACTGACCGTTTTTGACTATATGTATAAGTGAAGATAAAATAAGTGAAATACTGTTCGCAACTTATTTTGACTACGCTTCTGATTATTGGCCAACCGATGTCCCTATTGACACACAAACTACATACCGTTTTGTGTAGAACGGTTACGTCTAAGGAGCCATGATACTGTATTGTTTATTTATAAGTAAGTTTTTTAATCAAAAACGCATATTATTTCAGAATGAATTTTATAGGATACTAGATCTTAGCAAGTTCTCCCCTTAATACAAAAATATAAAATAAACTTTTAAAACAAACTAGTGTCATGTTGATCAAAATTACCAAGCAAAGACCTGATATAAATTGAGAGCTGAATGGTTGAATAAACCATGTTGTGAATTTTTTCTGTCAATGGATTATAATGATGCTAAAAACGGAAACAAGTTACATCGGTTGCCCACTGGGACCACTAAGGCTGGATAAGTCAACATCGCCACTTCCGTCGTCCATAGTACACGAACACGGCGACTTCAGCTCGCAGTTCAGTGGCGGTGGCGGCTGGGATGCCGTCTGCGACGAAAGCGTTGCTATGGTTATGACGAATGAGAAACACGTGATTCTCGCGAAATTGATGTTCATGGCTACTGTCAGGAAATATATTTATGTCCAGCAAATGCCTACTTGATAAAAAATATTGCACATTAATTATCCAACAATGAGTTACAGGAAAGGTCAACTTTCTTTACCACTCTATTCCGCTTTTGTTTTAGTGTATAGTCATTATATTTACTTGCCAGCAAACTACCTTCAAGTAAAAAGTAACTACATTACTTTCTTTGTAATTTTAGAAACTTTAACGTCCAATGTTTGCAATAATTATTCACGGTTTAGAATGCGATGTACCCATTTTTCAAGTAGATCACATGTCTATCTCAAACCCACTCACACTTTATCAATAACTTTATGTACACGCGAAGCACAATCGCTCGATAACATTTGATGAACCATGAGTACACTCATTTATGAAATACATTTCTCTGCAGCTGTATGCGACATACGTAAAATTTAACGCTAAGTTAACTTGTTTTAAGCACACTTTACCGTCCTGCCTTTTTCTAAAACTTGACTACTTTTTTACAAATTGAAATAAATGAAGTATACGGATATTGGTGATGTCATAATATATAGTATGAGGTAAACTGTATGACCTTTTTATTGAAAAGTATATATTAAACTTTGCCTTTAACTTTATTTTGTATTATTATTGTTTTATATACTATATACATCATTAAATATGCACTATAAAAATCTTAAGCGTGAAATAAACTTTGCTATTTTAATATTTTGGCTTTGCCTACAATGTTACATTTTTTGTATTTTTTCCTCAAGACGGTCTAAATATAATAAATATATAATATAATAACGGATAATCATGTTAAACAAGATAATGGTCGTCAACGTACATTAGTTATTGAGGCACGAACTCATTCTCTCTTTGAGACACGATGTCCCCAGTTAGGATTAAAAGCTTTTTTGGTATGCCTGTTTCATCACATGTCTGCATAATTGCAGATATGATTTTCAAGATAAAATGTAACGCATCATCTTTTTATGACATGTAATAATGGTAAGGAATGGTTAGGTTGTATATTATAATATATTGTGTGAGGCATATATACATCCAACACATTATCGGTGTCTTTTCCAAATGAACTTGAAAAAAATATGCAAACTAAAGTTATCAAAAGTTATGAAAAATGTGGCTACGGGTATAGATAAAGTTTTTGATAACGCGTGACTAATCTGGGATAGTCATGTTATGAAATTCAAAAATTGGAACAGAACAAATTAAATCGTTAGAAATAATCACACAAATTGGACGTTAATATTTCCAACCATAACAAAGAGTGTAATTTAGTGTAGAAGGAAATAATTTTCACGCGATTGTTTATACCGGCAAGTTTATGAGACGACCGTACGATAAATCAAAAACGAAATAGAAAGAATAAAGCACTTTGAGATTACGTGTCAATTCATTGGAGATAATTAATGTGAAATATTTATATCAAGTAGGTATATGCTAGACATCACCTGAAAGTTGTCATGAACACAAGAATTGATAGGGTCACGTGGTTTTCATTGGTCGTCACCATGTCAACACTTTCGTCTGAAACATTTTCCCAGCCGTCGCCGGAAATCGACTGCCAGCTGCTTACGCCGTGTTCTTGTTCTATGAGCGACGGAAGTGGCGATATCGACCTGACCAGCCTCAGCGGTTCTAATGGGCAGCCAAAGTAACAAGCTTTGAAACTAATTATTCTCATCATTATTTATTTTAACTTTAGCTTA